>NW_024750118.1:0-23728 GCF_018991925.1 Homarus americanus | reverse complement strand
TGCTGCATGCTGCATTAATATGATGCAGCATAACTCCAGCAGTCTCACTACAGCTTTGTATGTTTACTGTATGTTTACAGTCGAATGAAAACCTGAGAGACTACTCAATATAAGTCCTTTCATTATCATTGTCACGGACACGGACACAAGAATTCAATGGATCTAAGTAACGAAAATAAGGAATAATTTAAGTTGTTGTCAAAGACTTTCATATGATTATTGTTTATAACTGAAGGTCTTGGAACTATTTTATCACAACAAAGAAATATAATGCAGTAAAACATGGACAGTGACGAAGTACAATAAAGAACAAACACAAACTGTGACATAGAGAACATCCAAGATACAGGAAGACAAACAATAGTAAAATGACAAGGACAGTCATGAGGACACTGAAGGTGAAACTAACAAAAGATACCTGGAGGAGTTGTTATAAATATTAATTTATGTTTTTAACTTTTTGTACTTTTTTGAAGATTTTGTTTTCTCCATAATACAAAAATATCGGTTAATATTCGTTTTTATTCCAATAGGTATTTGGCATTTTTTTACCATTATCACTAGGATTATTTTCAGGTTAGGGCAGGTGAGGTCAGGTAAGGTAGGTTAAAGAATACCAAAATACAAAAAAAAAAAAATATCTACCAATTGGGGAAATAGGGATGAAAATTTTTTTTTACCCAATTTTCTCCAAGAGGTGTAAGATGATCTTGCAGCTTCATACAAATTCACTAAACAACAATAATAATCCAAGAGTTAGTAAGGCATCACCTGGTCATATTAAGCCCACCTGGTGAAGATAAACATGTTGGTAATGTTTGTATCGTGACTGAACCACCTCACACGGCAGCCCTGAGGCTTTAGGCCACTGACTTAAGTGCTTACATTATACAAAATAACGCTCTGTAATGGCCGATGATGCTGTTTTGGTTGTCTAATTGTAGTTTCCAACACGGTAATTACAGCAGGTATCTTTTTATTATCCTGCCATTAAAATAATTAAGTGAATTTATAGACTTACGTAACATCATGAAAGTATAAACCGATGAATTAAAATTAAATAATTATCTTATAAAACAACTAATCTATTTAATTTTCCTTTGAGAGTTAAAGGGATAAAATACACACTAACTGGAGTCTAACTAACCTGGTGTGACTCCTCTCCGCCCCACCCAACACATAATCATCCACTCCAGGTAACCTTACACCGCCTAATGGAGCCAAACCTAATAGAATCACACCGAACTTATCCAAATAAACTTTTCAGTGGGTAACCTTGACTCTACCACACCTTGGCTTTAGACGCTAGTATAAGTCTGGCTGGAGGGACCGTAGTCATTATAAGGGAAGCGTTTTAATAATAGCCATTACCTGCCTCCCGTTAACACTAATGAAATGTTCCTAAAATTAAACAAACTACAATTAAATCCAAATCCTTTGAATATTTACATAATTTACTGGAGTGTTTCATTATGTTAGTGTGGGGGGCGTTTGTTGTGGCCGGGACTCCTCTTCAGATAATATAAATACAGATAATGTTGTTTTAATAAGTAATCTCTTAATGAAAATGTAGAGAAAATTGGTCAACAAATCTTAACAGTTATCCTGATTTCTTAAAGAACAATAGAGGAATAAGAAGAGGAGGAGGAGGGAAAGAAAAGAAAGCATAAAGAAAACAATATAACAAAGATGAACAACAGAGAAAAAATGAAGAGTAAGATGAAAGAAACTTAGACTGATCAAAAAGACGTATAACAATCTGATTAAAACTAATCACTATATTAGATCAGATCAGATCAGATCAAGGTTAGGTTAGTTTTGGTTAGATAAGGTCAGGTTAGGCTAGGCTAGGCTAGGCTAGGCTAGGCTAGACTTGTTTTACACAAGGTTAGGTTAGGTTAGGTTAGGTCAGGTTAGACTAGGCCAGCCTAGGCCAAGGTGGGTGGAGCTTTGCTGACGTCAGCAGGCAGACTTCCTCGCCTACCTCTCACCTCTTATAAACAGAACATTTTATGGTTCTATATACTGTACTTTGTTATCTCAGTATCTCACATAGAAAATAATACTAATAGAGAGTTTAATCTTGCATATAACTTTAGCTAAGGACACCAGTCAGTGTGGTGGGTGATACACAGAAGGAAAGGTTAAAAGAAAAACAATGTATTTCAGTTATAGTCTTGTATTTAAATAACTGCAGCTTAAGATAGGGTAATGATGACTATATATACAGTTGCCTACAGGAGTTCTTTTCCTCCCTGTTTGTCCATTATACTAATAATGTAGACATGAGGTGACAGGAGTTATGACTTCATATGATAAGTGTTACAGCCACTGACAACAGATTATCAGATTATGGGTGGTGGGGGGGGGGGGCAGTTAGAGCAGGTGATCACAGGTGCTGCCTTTGCCTCCAGGTGTGAGTGATGTGACAGGAATTATGACCTCACAAGACAAGTGTTACCTTCACTGACACTTGTTTCATCAAAAGATTAAACACGTAGACGTTTACAGTCATCCATAGACTCACATTTATGGTACAACAGTTGCAGAAGTGCATGCAACACACCTGGTTCCACATTGAGCTGAGAATCCAACGATGCAGTGTACTGATAGATGGGAAACGAAATTGACTTCTATCAGGCAAGTAGTGATAAGCTTTCGGGCTTAAGCTGCGAAAGGTCAGTACTCGACTGATATCCTCCTCAGACCAGTATATTACAGGGACACCAGTTGAGAACAAAATCACTTGGGAAGAGAAAAAAAAACTACTAAAAACATCATTAGTCGCAGCAGTAGCCTTGATAAAAGTATTTTCTCTTTGGTCTTGCAAATAAATCCTCTCCTTCTCCCATCCTTTTTTTTTTCTCAGTGAGAGGAACATCTCTCTCCCTCCTTACATCATCCAGTTCACGTTGTAAATCCACAGTGATCAGAACTGGTCTCTCTTCCTCTGACTTGTCTGCTACTATTAATGTTCCTATGTCCAATAGGGCACAGAGAGAGAGAGAGAGAGAGAGAGAGAGAGAGAGAGAGAGAGAGAATTGTAACTATGTACAATTGCCTACAGGATAACCTTTCCTCCCTGTTGTGCTCATTATATTAATAATGTAGACATTAGGTGAGGTTCTTAGATTAGACTTTTTGTGCAAGAGATAGGAAACGTAGGACTTAGGTGTGTTCTCCTGTGGCTGGGATAGGGCATAAGAACATAAGAACATAAGAATGGAGGAAACTGCAGCGGGCCTATTGGCCCATACTGGGCAGTCCCGTTTACACCCAACCCCTATTGCTCATATGAGCATCCAACCTATGTTTGAAGCAATTCAGCGTATTCGAGTTAATGATGATATTTGGTAACTTGTTCCATTCATCCACTACTCTGTTTCCAAACCAGTGTTTACCTATTTCACGCCTAAATCTAAATTTGTCTAATTTAAAACCATTGTTACGAGTTCGCTCCTGGTTGGATAATTTGAGTACCTTTGTAATGTCCCCTTTGTTTAGCCCTGTCTTCCACTTATACACCTCTATCAGGTCGCCCCTCGCTCTACGTCTCTCGAGGGAGTGCAAATTAAGATGCTTTAACCTGTCTCTATACTCAAGGTTCCTAATGCCCGGGATTAGTCTTGTCATTCTCCTCTGAATTCTTTCCAAGGATTCTATATCCATTCTGTAATACGGTGACCAGAACTGAACTGCATAATCCAGGTGTGGTCTCACAAGAGCAAGATACAGTTTTAGGATGACCTCGCTTAGTCTTGTAACTAACCCTCCTTTGTATGAACCCAAGTACTTTATTAGCCTTGTTACGAGCAAAAACACATTGTTTACTTGGCTTAAGGTTCCTACTTATCATTACTCCTAAATCTCTCTCGCAGTCGGATTTCTCTATGGCATCATTGTTCATCTGGTATCTGGTTTCCCTGTTTACATTTCCTATACTGAGTACTTTACATTTGTCGACATTGAATTTCATCTGCCATTTTTCAGACCATTCGAAAAATTTGTTTAGATCTTCCTGTAGTTTTGCCGAGTCCTCGTCAGATTTGATAACACGTCCTATTTTAGTGTCATCAGCAAATTTACTTATGTTGCTGTCTATGCCGATATCTATGTCGTTTATGTATATAATAAACAATAATGGTCCAAGTACTGAGCCTTGGGGAACTCCACTTGTGACGTTGCTCCAATGGGACTTAGTGCCGTTAATGCTCACTCGCTGTTTCCTGTCCTGTAACCACGCCCTAATCCATTTAAGGATGTCACCTTGATGCCATGAGCTTCTACCTTTCTAATTAGTCTTTCGTGGGGGACTCTGTCGAAGGCTTTGCTAAAGTCGAGATATACCACATCATAATTGTGCCCCTCGTCCACTGATTCGAAAACTGATGAAAAGAATGTTAATAGATTAGTTAGGCAAGAACGTCCGCTTGTGAAGCCATGCTGGGAATCATTGATCAATGGTGCTTCTCCAGGTGATTTCGAATAGAGTTTGAAATGATTGCTTCCAGTAATTTGCCTACTATTGATGTTAGACTGATTGGGCGGTAGTTAGAGGATAGTGATCTATCCCCCTTCTTGAAAATCGGTATTACATTCGCTATCCTCCAGGATTCTGGTACTACACCTGTTTTTAAGGACATGTTAAACAACTTTGCTAAGGGCATACTAAGCTCTTCCTTACATTCCTTTAATACTCTGGCAAATATCTCATCGGGACCAGGTGACTTATTAGGCTTTAGTTTGTCTATTTGCTTACTAACATCGTTACTAGTCACTACTATCTCACTTAATTTGTTTTCTTCACTATCTCTGAATAGAGTCGGTGCCTCGGGTATCATGTTTAGATTTTCGGTGGTGAAAACTGTTGAAAAATATTTATTCAAATTATTGCTCATTTCTCCGTCGTTATCAGTGAGCTCGCCGGAGTCTGACCGTATTGGTCCAATCTTTTCTCGTGTTTTAGTTTGATACATTTGGTAGAATCCTTTGGGGTTTGTCTTCGCCTCCCTTGCTATCCTTACCTCATTATTCCTCTTTGCTTTCCTTATCTCGGTTTTAACTCTACTCGCCAATACCCTATAATAGTCCCGGAGGTGAATTTCGCCACGATTTATCCTTCTACCTATAGCCTTCCTTTGGCCAATGATGTTCTATAAAAATAATTATTTATCCATTTAGGGTCATTGTTGTCTGATCTGAGTTTTTTGTATGGTATGTTCTGCCTTTGTGCATTAAGTAACTCACTATTTAAATTATCGTGGAACTCGGCAATCTCAGATCTCGTTATCAGGTCGGTGTCATCTGTCAGGTTCACGGCCAAGCGCGACACCCCCTCTCTCAGCTGCCTCTTTAAACTGTCAAAGTTTGCCCTTCTGAAATCTGGTACTTTAGTGGAATTTTCCTTACGTCTGCCCTGAAAATCTAACTGGAATCGAATTTCTTTGTGATCGCTGTTTGCAAGTTCGTTCCCTACCTCGACATTGCTAATGAGGTTTTCTCTGTTCGTCAGAACTAAATCCAGTATATTATTACCCCGTGTGGGTTCGGTTATATGTTGACTTAGGAAACAGTCCTGGATCGTCTCGAGAAAATCCTCTGATTCTGAGTTACCCGTAAGGACAGTCCAATCTATTTGGCCAAGGTTAAAGTCGCCTACTATACAGACTTTGTTGTGTATGGAAGCCCTGGCGCATTTCATCCCAGATAAGTCGCTCATTGACGCTATCAAGATTGGGGGGTCTATATATTACCCCTGTGATTAATTTTTCCCGACCGTCGCTTAATTCTATCCAAATTGTTTCTGTATTCCTCTCAGTTTTTATTTCCTTATTTATTTCACACTTCAGATTATCCCTAACATAGATTGCTACTCCGCCTCCTTTCCTGGTCTGCCTATCGGTATGGAACAGTTTGTAACCCGCAATTTGGTATTCGACTGGTAATTCACGTGTGTCTAGGTTGATCCATGTTTCAGTGAATGCAATTATATCGATTTCTTCGGTACATACCAAGGCCTTAATATCATCCATTTTGTTTCTCATACTTCTACTGTTCGCGTAGTATACATTTAAGTTAGTCGTGTTCTGAGTCCTTCCCTTACCGCGTTTAGTTTTAAACTCCCTGTCTAATTTAGTTTTGTCATCATTCCTAACACTATTTCCCTGTAATCTTTCGCCTTGTTTACCCGCTCCCACTGCAGTCTCCTCCACCCCCGTGCTCCTATGTTCTCTTAGCAGTTTAAAGACTTCGATATCTTTTGAACTGCCCCCTCTAGAGCCCCAGCCAGGGTTGCTACTCCATCCCTAGACAGGTGCACCCCATCCCTAGCATAAAGGTCCCTTCTGCCATAGAAGTTGTCCCAGTTGTCAATGAATGGGACTGATATTGACTTGCAATATCTGTCAAGACGGTCGTTAACACCAACTGCCCTTGACAACCATTCACTGCCAACTCTCCTTCTAGGCAGGACACCGCATATGATAGGGATCCCTCCCTTAGTCCTAATACGATCTATGGCTGCCTTGAACTTATCAAGAAGTTCCTCGCTCCTACACCGGCCAATATCATTGCCTCCTGCACTGAGGCAGATAATGGGTTTGTTCCCATTACCAGACAAGATATTGTCCATCCTGTCAATTATATCCCCCACCCCAGCCCCTGGCAAACACACCCTCATCCTATTTTTGTTTTTACCACAAAAGGCCCTGTCCATGTACCTTACCTGTGAGTCACCAACAATTAAAGTTTTTATACCTTCCTTGTCATCCCTGCCCCTGACTGTACTAACGTCCAATTCGTCTATCAAGGGACTGAACGGGTTGGTACACTTAGCTGTTGTTGTCGTTGTTGTCGTATCCTTTGAGTGCTTCTTGACCACCAGCTTGGTCCTCCCACTACTCACTGAGAGGATAGATAGAGTCTTGTCAGGGGAAGTACCAATCCGGTAGTGTGTCTTAGAGTAGGAGGCAACGACATAGGAAAGGTTAGGAGTGAGGAACTTTTCAGCAGGTATAGGGAGGCATTAGGGAAGATTAGTGATAGGGTAGGGAACCCAATAGTATGTGGTGTCTCGTCTAGAAGAGGAGTTGGCGGTGAAAGGCTGTCCAAGGCAATTGCTATAAATTGCCGACTGGAATAAAAAAAACATTGTGTAAGCAATGGTTGGGCGTTCATTGATAACTGGCGACGATTCTACGGCAACGACTACCTGTACAGTCGTGACGGGGTACACTTGTCTGGAGCGTGAAATTGTCACTCCGAAGGGGAAGTTTCGCCAGTAGATAGAGGGGAGTATAATTGGTTACTCAGAACAAGGGGTAAAACAGGACCAGGGAAGGGTAGGTTTAAATGTGTACTATACAAACAGTAGGAGCATTAGAAATAAAATAGACTTGCTGAGAGCGGTTGTATGTACTGAGAATGTAGACGTCATAGTAGCCACCTAAACCTGGATGAATCTGGCGAGCAAGAACTTTTTATCTGAGTAACACAAAGAAGGGTACAACCTTTTTCACAAGGACAGGGAAGGTAGGAAGGGGGGAGGAGTTGCACTCTTCGTCAGAGATACATTAAAATGGTGCATTAATAATACAATAAAGGGTGAAATAGGAACTGAGTCTGTATGGGTAGAAATGGCAGAAAGAAGCGAAAACTAATTATGGGAGTGATTTACCGGCCCCCAAGTCTTGGGAAAGAAGCAACTCAGCCCATATGGCAGGAAATGAGTAGGGCAGCAATATACAACAACCTATGCATTATGGGGGATTTCAACTTCAGAAATATTGACTGGGACAACATTGTAGGTGACTATGAATCTGAAGACTTCCTAGACGCAGTACAGGACAATTTTTTGAATCAACTAATTACAGAACCTACTAGAGGTGACAATATATTAGACCTAGTATGAACAAATAAAGAAAATATTATCAGAGATATCACAATAGGGGAAGAACTTGGGAACAGTGATCACAGAGAAATCAGGTTTACCCTAAATTTGGAAAGGAAAAATAATGAAAATATGGTCAGAGTCCCAGACTTTCCATCGGCGGATTATGAGGGGTTAAGAAGGTACCTAGGCTTAGTTTAGAGTGTGTTGTATACACAATGTCCCGAGAAAGCAGTCATGATTATAAGAACCAATTTCGTCTTTCACTGCTTTTGAAGGCTATTGACTTAAGGGGAGGGGGGGGTGAGAGGCGTGGCCTAGAATGGCGGACAGGTGTAACGCTTGTCATTAATTAATAAAGAGCTTGTAAGCTGGTAAGATTAATTCGTGGAGGAATACTTCTCCTTTGTGAGTCAGCTTATTCACAACTTGATAACTCGGTTAAGCGCGATGTTTCCAGAAGTTGCTAACCATGTTAACAAGTTTAGCTAAGACGGTGACTATCGTGAAAGACTTTGGCTCCTCCTCGATAAAAAAAGTCAACTTGTTATCTCAGCGTTCATGTAGAGCGGGGAATCATTAGTTTAGGCACAGCCGGTGTTTCGCATAGTGTATGTGTCTTAATATTGGCATAGTTTATGTGAGTATATGTTTGTTAGCATAGCATGTGTGTCTCAGTGTTGACATGCCGAGTATATCTCAGTTTTGGCATAGCGTGTGTAGTGCATTCCAGAGGCAGGCGAAGATTTACACCCTCAACTGACTGGGTTTCGTGTGTATTCCACTACAACAACGAGCATTGCCCAGCGTGCTTGTTCAGTTTACCTTCATCGCTCTTTAATACGTGGGAACAACACAAGAGGCGGTTTTCTGTACAGTCTTACAACACCAGTGACGATCAATCCTGTGTCGTCCAGGGCAGAGTTGGATCCTGACATCAATTATACAGACATTCCACTCCACCAATTCTATTTATCTCATTCCACTCTTAGGTAAGGTGGATCAAAGGGTATAGAAATCTAGAAGGGTGAAATAACATTGGTGGAAAGCTAGAGTGGAAACCGACAGGAAAATACCTCCCCCTCCCCACAAAAATATTTAACACACGGGTAGAAAAATCAACACACATTGTATATATCCTGACTTTACACATGTAGTATACCAAGTGAATCTATAACACCCACGGAGATTCACAACACTTCAAACTAAACTATCTTACAAAGCCTAACGTGTCCTTAATTAGATCAGGTTGGGTATAGTGATTCTATTTCCGGGAGTTTATTGTCGCTACATGAAACAAACACGGCGGCGAGTCCTACAGCTACACACTGTAATGGTCGGCGGAGCAAAGGACGAGACAGCGACGCGTACTCATTGGTGGAGCTTTAATAACAACAGCATGTGGTAACTAGGAGATGTGTGTGTGTTGTGAGGTAGTGAAGGACCACAACATCTCACGTTTTGTGTTACACGTCAAAGACTGAACAATGTGAAGCAGCGGCCCTCCCCCCACACCACGCTGCCTGTAGTAACACCACCGTTAATAAAGGACAAAACGGTACAATATGGAGGTGGGGGGTGGCGTGTGGACAAGGCACGAGAGAGCGGCCTTGTTAATATGATGGTCACCAGACACGGCCAACACCAGGTGGCGGGTGTAGCTCTTCCTGCTGAATAAAAACCAAGAGCGAGTTTGACGACGCTACACGAACACCGTCCTCAAGGGGGACATCTTGGACTCGAGTGTGAGAGATAGAGACTCCCAAACAATCAAACACGTCTGGTTAATTCCTTCACTTTTATATAAGAACACATTCGTCTTCAACTAAACACGATTTCTTTTCAACTTCTCCTAAAAAAATTCCTCTTCGACTCCAAGGCTGAAATTCGAGTCCCACTTGAAACGAATAAAATAAAATATATGTGAAGAGAAAATGTAAATAGTGTGTTTGACTGTGTGAGGCTGATGGAAGCAACACTAATTATGCTGTATAATGGGTTGTGTTCAGTAAGGTCAGAGTGATTAGTGGCGCGCGCCATCACCACTTCCCGCCTCCTATACACGCCCCTACACCCACCACGCCTCCCTCTTGCCCAACTCAACACGCCCACTTAGCTACCCCTACACGCCCCTTACCCTCCCCCCACCATACACCACGCCCCTTGCTGCCTACCCCTTACGCGCCCCCACCCCTCCACACCACGCCCACCCACTCATCGTACACTAATAAGGTGATAAGATTACCTCATCATGACACTGGTGTGAATCAGCATCAGGAACTCACCTTCCCCTGCATCAAGGTGCCCACCCTCACCCACCCTACCTGGCAGCCACTCACCTGCGTATTATACCACCTGACACGGGAAATCACACACACACGGGATGACACGGTAGAACACAGTGCTTGTAAGGTAAATAGAAGCCAGTCTTAATGGGTCCCAACCTTAAACTATTAGGACTGAGGCCCATTAGTATTGAGAGCCGTCAGGATTGGGACTCATTAAGACTGAGGTCTATTAAGACTGGAACCATTAGGCCTGTGGTATCTTTGGACTGAGGCTCATTAGGACTGAGAACCATTGGAAATGTGACCAATTAGAATTGGGGCCCATTAAAACTGGGACCCAATAGGACTGGGGCCCATTAGGACTAGGGCCCATTAGGACAGGGGTTCATTTGATAAGATGCCCACCTAGTAAAAGTGCAAAAGAGGGCATGCAAGATTATTCTCTCCCCTTCCTACTCCACATATCAAGAAGCGCTCAACACACTGACCCTTTCGACTCTCACTGACCATCACCACGACCACATCTGCAAATTTGCTAAGAAGCTTCTACACCATCCTCGACACCGGCTCCTACTACCACCTGAGATCCCTAGCCCGAGAATTGCTGTTTGACACCACAACCGCATCCAGCCCATAAGTGCACGAACTGATCGCTATAAGAACAGCCCAGTCCCAACCATTGTAAAAATTATCAATAACTTGTAATAAACCAGTGTATTCACTCCCAGTAAATACTACTTCTTGCACTGTCACTATGTTGAAATGCACTGTAGTTTGAGCTTTTCCCCATCTAGTTATTATATATCTTATTTGTATCACTTATGTTACTTGTATATTATTTGTAATTCGAAACCCATTCCCCAAATATGTAACTGTATATTTTCAGCCTTCTGGCTGCCAAGCTCTTTCAATAAACCGTTAATTATTATTATTATTATTATTATTATTATTATTATTATTATTATTATTACACTTAATTCTACCAGTTGAATCACAGGTGATGGCCGTCAGCCACGGTAGTTGAACACCAACTCAAAACAAGGGTTCGACTCCCTAATGAGAAAAATGTCCAATAAACAACATTTCAGGTCGAGTTGTTTACATATTGAATGGGGGACGGCCATCTTGTTTCCCTTTTTCACCGGGGGATTCTGCCGGCCGGTGTCACGACATGGCCGCCGGAGCCCATATAGCCCCTTTGTTACTACTGCTGCCGGATACACCTGTGTTGTAACCATAGGTGTATCTGGCACCTATACACACCTGCCTCGAAGTCAGGTGTAACCACCACCTGTACACACCTGTACATCACACACCACAACACCTTCCACACTCCCAACCAAACTTAAAGCAATTATTATATATCTATAGTGTAACTAACTACACATTACAATACACTGAAATAATAAAACAAAAATATATTCAGAATCTAAGAGAAATATAGGAGAATAATCCTTAAATACAAACTCTATAAAACTTAATCTTGGTTACACCGCATTTTTTTCAGTAAGACAATATATATAATTACATTGGGCAGTCCATTACCACAAATTACACTGATAAACGGTACGTAATGGATACTGAATTACAAGTCTCATAACTAAGTCTGGCTAAAACAGTGGTAGACATTGTTTAGACATAAGCCAGTTGACTGCTGAGGTGAACATTAAACTAGTATGATAAAAATAGCAACCAATGATTTGAAGATTAATTAATGCAAATGTGAAATACCTAAGAGAATAGCAAATAAATGAAATACACCAACGCGATAAATAAATAAGAATGAATGGAAAATTATTGAACAATAAAATGAAAATAAGAAAACGAATAAACAGTAAAATGAAAATAAGTAAGAATAAAAAAAAGAATAACAATTACTACAATAAAACTAAATAAAACAAAATAAACAGAAAAGAATAAGAAACACAATAAATAAATAACACAGCAACACAAACAACATCATTTACTGTGTTACTTCACATCAACGTGTCCAACATTTGTCTTGACTCCATTTTCGTGAATATAACACACATCCCGGTAAAAAAAAAAACACCAACGACAACAATAAATAAATAAACATTAAAAATAAATTCAATATATTTTGCCTAAGATTTTTTTTACTACGAAGTCAGGGCAAAAAGTTTGTATACGAATCTTCCTCAACATAATGCGGGGAAGCAGTTCTTTCACCACAGTTATACTCGTAGGTTATACTGTAGAGATCCCCGTGTTCAGAATACAGAGCCACTTATTGACGGTACAGTTACAGCCATTTATTGACGGTACAGTTACAGCCACTTATTGACGGTGCAGTTACAGCCACTTATTGACGGTACAGTTACAGTCCAAACTTCTTGTACACTTGGGGGCGGTTGACAACATGTGAACGCTGCTTGCATTATAAATTGTCAGAATAAAAAACTAAAAAAAAAAATCCGATACTAAGAAAAAACTGAGTAAATTAATGTTAAAATATCAATCTACCTTACCTACATCACCTCCTTAAGTAGATGGTATATTATCCAGCATGTCCAGGGAATACCCGAGGCACCGACTCTATTCAGAGATAGTGAAGAAAACAAATTAAGTGAGATAGTAGTGACTAGTAACGATGTTAGTAAGCAAATAGACAAACTAAAGCCTAATAAGTCACCTGGTCCCGATGAGATATTTGCCAGAGTATTAAAGGAATGTAAGGAAGAGCTTAGTATGCCCTTAGCAAAGTTGTTTAACATGTCATTAAAAACAGGTGTAGTACCAGAATCCTGGAGGATAGCGAATGTAATACCGATTTTCAAGAAGGGGGATAGATCACTATCCTCTAACTACCGCCCAATCAGTCTAACATCAATAGTAGGCAAATTACTGGAAGCAATCATTTCAAACTCTATTCGAAATCACCTGGAGAAGCACCGATTGATCAATGATTCCCAGCATGGCTTCACAAGCGGACGTTCTTGCCTAACTAAACTATTAACATTCTTTTCATCAGTTTTCGAATCGGTGGACGAGGGGCACAATTATGATGTGGTTTATCTCGACTTTAGCAATGCCTTCGACAGAGTCCCCCACGAAAGACTAATTAGAAAGGTAGAAGCTCATGGCATCAAAGGTGACATCCTTAAATGGATTAGGGCGTGGTTACAGGACAGGAAACAGCGAGTGAGCATTAACGGCACTAAGTCCCATTGGAGCAACGTCACAAGTGGAGTTCCCCAAGGCTCAGTACTTGGACCACTATTATTTATTATATACATAAACGACATAGATATCGGCATTGACAGCAACATAAGTAAATTTGCTGATGACACTAAAATAGGACGTGTTATCAAATCTGACGAGGACTCGGCAAAACTACAGGAAGATCTAAACAAATTTTTCGAATGGTCTGAAAAATGGCAGATGAAATTCAACGTCTACAAATGTAAAGTACTCAGTATAGGAGATGTAAACAGGGAAACCAGATACCAGATGAACAACGATGCCATAGAGAAATCCGACTGCGAGAGAGATTTAGGAGTAATGATAAGTAGGAACCTTAAGCCAAGTAAACAATGTGTTTTTGCTCGTAACAAGGCTAATAAAGTACTTGGGTTCATACAAAGGAGTGTTAGTTACAAGACTAGCGAGGCCATCCTAAAACTGTATCTTGCTCTTGTGAGACCACACCTGGATTACGCAGTTCAGTTCTGGTCACCGTATTACAGAATGGATATAGAATCCTTGGAAAGAATTCAGAGGAGAATGACAAGACTAATCCCGGGCATTAGGAACCTTGAGTATAGAGACAGGTTAAAGCTTCTTAATTTGCACTCCCTTGAGAGACGTAGAGCGAGGGGCGACCTGATAAAGGTGTATAAGTGGAAGGCAGGGCTAAACAAAGGTGACATTACAAAGGTACTCAAACTATCCAACCAGGAGCGAACTCGTAACAATGGTTTTAAATTAGACAAATTTAGATTTAGGCGTGAAATAGGTAAACACTGGTTTGGAAACAGAGTAGTGGATGAATGAAACAAGTTACCAAATATCATCATTAACTCGAATACGCTGAATTGCTTCAAACATAGGTTGGATGCTCATATGAGCAATAGGGGTTGGGTGTAAACGGGACTGCCCAGTATGGGCCAATAGGCCCGCTGCAGTTTCCTCCATTCTTATGTTCTTATGTTCTTATGTATTGTCTAAAATAATACAGTATAATTGGTTATTTTACTTCAATTATGACTTTGTGTGATAATAGGACATAGTACCATAATAAACCTTTTCTCGAACTGTTAAATAACTCAACAAAAATAATAATAATCCATTCTAAACAACTGATTATCAGACGTAGATGTCATAATTCAGCTCATCATAATTATCCATACACTCTCGTGTATAAATTCCACCGTCAAAATTTGTATTGTCGGAAGAAGTTTTACTGTCTGAATGTCTGTCTAATTCTACAAAAACTCTCCGTTAGTATCCGTCTATTTCCTCTGTTACCTCATCACTTAAGAGTATTACAAAATATTACCACTGACTGTAACACCTGATGTGCAATGTGCATACTCATATTTATAATCCTGTGTATTTTGTAACTGAAAGAAAATACAGGTACAGGAATATTTAGTTACTCTTGCGGTATACAAAATCATACATCTATCTATCTATCTATCTACTGTATCTATCTATCTATCTATCTATCTACTGTATTTATCTATTTATATCAATTTTATTAACTCACCTGTACCATTAATCATCAGTATATTTATCTTAATCTTCTTCCCATTTTGATTTATTCCTCTTAACAATGTATGTATCTACACCCACAAACATACCTACTATCCACTCCCAAACACCCACAAACAAACCTACTATCCACTCCCTACACCCACAAACATACCTACTATCCACGCCCTACACCCACAAACATGCCTACTATCCACGCTCTACACCCACAAACATACCTACTATCCACGCTCTACACCCACAAACACACCTACTATCCACGCCCCACACCCACAAAAAAACCTACTATCCACGCCCCACACCCACAAACAAACCTACTATCCACGCCCCACACCCACAAACAAACCTACTATCCACGCCCTACACCCACAAACAAACCTACTATCCACGCCCTACACCCACAAACAAACCTACTATCCACGCCCCACACCCACAAACAAACCTACTATCCACGCCCACACCCACAAACAAACCTACTATCCACGCCCTACACCCACAAACAAACCTACTATCCACGCCCTACACCCACAAACAAACCTACTATCCACGCCCTACACCCACAAACAAACCTACTATCCACCTACACCCACAAACAAACCTACTATCCACGCCCCACACCCACAAACAAACCTACTATCCACGCCCTATCCACGCCTACTATCCACTACCCACAAACAAACTTACTATCCACGCCCTACACCCACAAACAAACCTACTATCCATGCCCTACACCCACAATCAAACCTACTATCCACGCCCACACCCACAAACAAACCTACTATCCACGCCCCACACCCACAAACAAACCTACTATCCACGCCCTACACCCACAAACAAACCTACTATCCACTCCCTACACCCACAAACAAACCTACTATCCACGCCCTACACCCACAAACAAACCTACTATCCACGCCCTACACCCACAAACAAACCTACTATCCACGCCCTACACCCACAAACAAACCTACTATCCACGCCCCACACCCACAAACAAACCTACTATCCACGCCCTACACCCACAAACAAACCTACTATCCACGCCCTACACCCACAAACAAACCTACTATCCACGCCCTACACCCACAAACAAACCTACTATCCACGCCCTACACCCACAAACAAACCTACTATCCACGTTCTACACCCACAAACACACACTACCCACCACCTACACCCACAATAGAGTAAAGGAGGAATACAGAGTGTACTTACTCAGGGTAGCCATACCACTCTGGGTGGTTGATCCTTAGTGCAGCAGGAAAGAGAAAAATTATAAGTGGGTCATTCTATTCCTCGTGTGATGGATGGAAGGATGGATGGATGGATGGATGGATGGATGGATGGGAGACTGAATGGGAGGATAGATGGGTAGATGGGTGACTGAATGGGATGAGAGATGGGTAGGTGGGTGAATCGGTGGATGGATAAACAGCTAACTGGATGAATGGACATATGGACTTGGATGGCATATTTGGATGTAAAACCCTACGATATGAAGAACATTTTGGACGTATAAACCCATGACAATTAACACCATTTTGGACTTACATCACAGGAAACAGGTAAAACATTTCTGTGATCGTCCTTCAATAATTCCATACGCCAACCTTACCTGCATTTATCTCATTTACAGTATAAAATTTTAGTGTTAATTTCAGCATCGGAATCAATCAATCAATCTCTCTCTCTCTCTCTCT
Source organism: Homarus americanus (assembly GCF_018991925.1). Lineage (NCBI taxonomy): Eukaryota > Metazoa > Arthropoda > Malacostraca > Decapoda > Nephropidae > Homarus > Homarus americanus. The sequence continues at coordinate 7,118 of NW_024750118.1, read as the reverse complement.
CTCTCTCTCTCTCTCTCTCTCTCTCTCTCAAGATGGAAAATTTCATGACGTAAAATCCGATGAAAACTCGACCCTGTTTATACGTGTTGCTTCGAGGTTTTGTTTTCACGTTAACCTCATGTTTCGTTTCGATAAATGACACATATCACAGGAGGTGAACTACAAACTGAACTTTGACCTGACACCAACGACCGACCGACGGAAGATGGGGCTTCGGGTTTAGTCGTATCCCATTTGAGAGTTTTATGAATGTGAAGCCCCGAATTAGTCAACAAACCCTACAGCTCAATTTGGATTCGAACTTGTGCATCTTGTTCTTGAATCAGAACCTTATCTCACACATATATAGGGGTTAGGTTAGGTTGGGTTGGGTTAGGTTGGGTTAGGTTGGGTTGGGTTAGGTTAGATTGGGTTAGGTTAGGTGAGCCGTGTCCATCACAACCAGACAATTATCCCCGTCCACCAGATCTTCCCTTTAACAAATCAGGCCGCACCTCGATTATGCGGTTCAGTTCTGGTGCCCCTATTATAGAATGGATATAAATTCACTAGAGTCGGTGCAGCGAAGAATGACAAAAATGATTCCGGGACTTAGAAACCTTCCATATCAGGATAGGTTACAGAAACTTAACTTGCATTCCCTAGAAAGACGAAGAGTGCGGGGAGATATGATAGAAGTATTTAAGTGGGTGAAAGGAATCAATAAAGGGGATATAGATAAAGTTCTTATAATATCCGAGCAGGATAGGACTCGGAGCAACGGATTCAAGTTGGATAAGTTTAGGTTTAGGAGGGAGATAGGAAGAAACTGGTTCACAAATAGGGTGGTGGACGAGTGGAACAAGCTTAGCAACTTTGTAGTAAGTGCGGGAACTCTGGAAAGTTTCAAAAGGAGGCTAGATAGATTCATGGATGATAGAGAGTGGTAGTAACTCTCGACAGGAGCTGTCATGCACAGGCCAACCGGCCTATTGCAGACTCCTTATTTTCTTATGTTCTTATGTTCTTAAATCCTCAGCTGTTCTTATGTTCTTAAATCCTCAACATAAAAGACAAATTCACCTCCATGTGTTAAAATCTTACTACACTACATTACCGTCACCACTATACCAAACCTGTGTAATATTAACACACTAATACACTATTAAGACATCACCAAATCCATCAATAAACAGTACATCTTCCTTTACACTTGATTAGAAAGAAAAACAGGAAAATATGCCCAGAATCTCAATTTCATTCACTAACATTACGAAAAATTACAAGAGTTAAGAGTCAAAGCAAGATATGTGCTGTACGCAATGTTGATGTTATTTTGTTCGCCATCATTGTGTCCTAAAGTTAATCTGTTTTGTGAAGTATATCCTCGGACTTGGGAACAAATCATCATGTGTACCTTTGAGTATTAAGGTCTTGATCCATTTCCTTGATGTCTACCGTTTGGAACAGGTAACACCACCACAATTGTTTTAACCAAGACGAAAACGGACGAAAAAAAAAGCTTCTACAAATATCAAGTATTAATTTTCTCTCTTTACAGGATCTAATACTCTTGGAAATGTGTTTAAATTAATCTGATTTGTTTTCATTTATTGTCGATCCTTCATAAGAGGACTCGTGGATCCCCCGAGCCTAGCCGGCCATTTTGTTTACATTTTTCGGTCGCTCTAAAATACCATTAAAACAATATTGAGTATAAACGTTTGGCTCAACTGATGATCTCAAACATGTCCCAACATTTTTTTGCCTCAACTCCACATTCTGTAACTCATTTAGGTAGATGTCCCTCACTACACATACACTGGACTATGTGTAATGTTGCAGCTAATGTGTTATCAAGATATTGCACATTATAAGTTCATTTGTGGTCATTATTATATCAAACGGAGGAATTTTAAAGAGCTATTACACCACCTGTATCATTAGTTGTCGCCAGGTGAAGGAATGTTTAGGTAGATTATATTTTATTTACTGTAATTAAAGTTTCAATACCTAAGACGTTCCACTATAAGAGTCTTTCAACCTCAGGTAAGGTCTTAAGACTTTCTACTCTAGGTCTTACACCCTGGAGTAGCTGTATCGTCCACTTAGGTAATTTACTCCACAAGGAACTACAAGTTACACCTTGATGTAATACTTCATTTACTGCCAAACTTTATAGGGAAATATTTTTTCACAAAGAATTTCAAGTTACAATTTCACATAATAAGTCACATTACAAACGTTCCTTCGGCTTACAGTTAAACTTTGCAATGTCAAGATATTTTTTTCACTGCAGAGGAAAGTATCCGTCATCATCATCATCACCACACACACACACACACACACACACACACACGCGCGCAAAGACAAAACTCCTGTATCCAGATTCTCAAAAGTTTATAAATTAAATTCTTCCCTAAAATTAAACAGACAATACATCTATTAATCATAGAGTATGTGAACAATATCGACGCCATATTGGTTACCATCTTTGAGTCATATAATTAGTTAGCTACATAGTGTTAATTATTTAGTTAAATAGGAAAAAATAATCTACTAGCGTGTGTTGTAACCAAAATAAATCAACATTGTATTTACTTTCTCCTCCAGGGGGCACTAAGTCTAGAAAAATGACACAATTGACATCTACATAAAGTGACTGACCAAGGGTAGATATTGGCTACCTTTTGTGTTACTTTGAGGTCGTAAGAACACACAGAGCTGCTCTTAAGGATGTTTACCACAATACACCTCAACCAGTTTCTCATTCACAAAAGTCAAACAATAAATCTGGTTCAAAAGATACACCGTAAATTTTATTAGAATACAATAATCAATTACTGTATTATTGCATTGAGGCGAATAGTCTTATGGTGTTAAGATGTGTTCTTAAGCCACGAAGGTAAACAAAAGGTATTCAATATCTGCCTTGGTTGACGATGATCTGTAGACGTTAGCAAGTCCTCCTCCTCCTGCTCTCGAGTAAGGTAAAGAAGGCCTCACCTGACCAAAATTGTTAATTAAGATAGATTACATGAAGATTAACCCTCCCAGCTTATTTCAACTAATGATTAACCTAACGCTACATGGGAAGTTAAGTTAGGTTAGATTAAGTTAGGTTAGGTTAGGGTAGGGTAGGGTAGGGTAGGGTAGGGTAGGGTAGGGTAGGTCAGGTCAGGTCAGGTCAGGTCAGGTCAGGTCAGGTCAGGTCAGGCAGTGCCAGTGTAGTTAATCTTGAGGTTAAATAAACTAGAGGCTAATCTTCACATGAGCCACTAAGACACTTTGACGGAGGCGGTTACGTACAACAGGAAAGCTCTGATAACATATAATGTACAGTATATACCGTTTAAGTTGCGTCAGCAGCTCTATACACCACTTATTGACCTACTCATTCACTGCCGTAGAAATATTTACTTCTAACAGGTTTCTATATGGTTCCCAGTCATTATAATACGACCTTGTAAAATCAAATGATCTAAATTAAACTAAACTTATCCAAATTAAACTTATTAGCTAACAAATCCTTCTAAAACACGATATATGTAAATCAAAAGTTCTAAATTCAACTTAACTTATCGTAATATAACTATTATAACTAAACCATTTTAATTAAACCTAACCTAAACACCTCAAGTGCCACAAACAGAAGGAAAAAACACCTTTAATATTATCGTGTAAGAAGCCCCTGTAACCCACTAACTCAAGGTAATGCATCTATATCAATCTACCTGCGTCGGAAGCTCTATACGTGACTATGATCGTTACCCACTGCTGGAGAACATTTGTACTTCTATAATTACCCCTGGAGAAACAATGCACCAATTTACGATTTATTTATTTTATTTTTCATTTATTTTTATTCTTGGTCCATACTGTAAACACCGCCCGCTTGTGAGTCCCGTCAGCCATTTTGTTCTAACTTTCGGGGATTCTAAAATAAACTATAAATAAATAAATAAATAAATAAATAAATAAAACAAGCATCTTTTGTTTTTCTAACCCATGAGCTGTGAGTCTTCATTATATACTTCAACATTACTGTAAACTAAGGCTAGAGAGGGTGTGTACAGTACTAGTGGAGCCAAGACGAGAAGGTATTTCAAATCCCTAAAGGGTTTTACAAGTGGAGAGTCTTACAAGTGGATGGTCTTACAGGTGGAGGATTTTAATAAGGATAAATACAGCAAGTCTTACAGTTGAATCAGCCAAGTCGAGGAAAACTCTTAAGAGTCATGTAACTTCTACCTGATGTTACCTGTAATCAAGCTAAGGTATATGTAAGAAGAATATTATCTCGTTACTATCCATTCCTCTTCCACTATCCTGCGAGGTGGTGTATTAATAGGCACAGATACTCATGATAAAGAAGGAATAAAGAGAAAGACGCAAGATACCTATAAAATGCGACAGAATATACCTACACATGCGTAATCCTAACCCATCCCAACCCAACCCAACCCTATCCTACCCTCAGCTTCACCACAGTACACAAAGTCATTCTTGGTATCAGAGTGACGCATAAACACCCTGTATCGCCTAAGACACATTTGAATCGGATGGTTCGTTGGCGGTTTTATTTCTTCGGTATAAACCAGTGAAGCAATTAGTTCGTGGGAACAGCGAGTCAAAATACTTCACATCAGCTTCGTTTACGACCTCCAGCTGATATTTACTTCTGTTGTCTATATCAATCACATTTTATAATGAAAACAAAAATATGGTTAGTTACTTATAAATGAAAATAAATCATACTTAGATACTTAGGAGTGGGGAAAAAAGATACTTAAGATACTTAAAAATGAAAACACTCTTTGATACTTAAATTAGGACAAAATAAACGGACATAAAGATTTAACTATGAGCGGTGGATATTACGACATGTACCGGCTATCAATACAGAGGCGCTATTTAGCCGTGAAGTTCTCTCAGAAACCCAACAAGACAATATGTGGTCACGTAAAAATTTCAGGTTAATTTTTAACACCATCCGTCATTTTAAACCTTGGCACCTGTAGATTAAGAAAATATATGGTGATATTTTTTCTGATGGGATAAAGGTCGTATTTGTCCAGAGAAGTAAGAGAGGAAAAAAATCACTTGAGAGGCATGACGCACAGAGTGTCTAAGGTGATAAAAGATCATATACTACCATTTGGGTTTTCAAATTAAGTTCATTACATAAAATATCAAACTCATAAAGATTACAAAAGAACAGAATACCATGAGCTCTCTACAGCTATTGTCAGCTGTCAATATGCTGATGTACAGAAGCTACACAATGTTATTGGTGACTGTAATCCCAGGAAAATGATGCTCTTATAAACTTGGTAACTGGAGCTGTAATGCCAGAAAATGCCAAATATGACAATCTATGTGCATATGAAGTTGGAAGACAAAATTATGAAAATTTTGTCAAGGAACGTATTGTTGGTCCATTGAGCATCTGGGAAAAGCTGTCCAAGGTTAATCTACTGTCGTGGAAAGCAGCAAATAAGACTTCAACCATCAAATTGTTATCACAAGTTATAGAACTTAAGCAGGACATACAGTATATGCATCACAGAAGGGCAGCACTGTACATATCAAGTCACCAGACACTGATGTGTTTGGCATATTAAAGCAGCCTCAACTTGGAGAAAATACAAGTATGATAACAAGAACTGGTGAGCGACGACACATTGGGCAGAGAGCCTTACAGGTTTCCATGCCTTCACAGGATCTGACTGCATTGGAAAATTTGTTGGCAAAGGAAAGAAAGCATGTTGGAGCACTTTGATGAAATCTAACACAAAAGTCCTAGATGCATTCAAGATGCTGAGAAGACCAAATGCCCTCCAGCAGACATGTACAGTATATTGGTCTAGAGGAATTTGTATTTAAGCTCTACTGTCCACGAATGACTTTCACTAAACTGTCAAAACTTAGATGGCATCTCTTCAAGATAACGCAGGCAGAAGCTGGAGAACTACCAGCGACTGCAGCAACTCTAAAGTATCATATATTGAGAGGAAGGTATCAAGCTCTTCTGTGGTCTTGTGATGCAGACAGTGAAATGCTTTCACAATTAGAGCATGGCTGGAAGATTGACAATGACTGTTTCATACTAGTAATATCAGACCAACCACCAGCTCCAGAAGCAATCACAGAACTTGTTAAATGTGGATGTGGCGTCAGGAAATGTGGATCATTGTCATGTTCATACAGAAAGAATCAGAAAGAATAGCATGACATGCACCGAGATGTGTAACTGTCAAGCAGATGATGAGAAATGCCTAAACAAGGTGAAGGAATCTGTTGTACACAGAAGACTCTGATGACGAGGACTGAAGCAATGTCGTAAATAATAACTTGTGACTTGTATACACATGATGTATAACACTACAAACTTTTAATAAATATAAAACGGTGGTTCTAAGCTTTTCAGATAATGGTAATAAGTATATGTTTAATTTCCAGTATTTGTCTTTAGCAATTAATTTTACTGACTGCAATCTCTTCTTTGCCAGAGACAGGATGGCATATATGAGCAGCCATGTTTGTAACACACTTAAGATATTATAACAGCATTCATAATATATTACGTTAAATTGTAATGATATAATACTACATGTTCATAGGTTATTAGTCATGTTTTAAGTTACTTAGGAGTTAATGGTAATACGTCTGTGGTTCATTACGCCGCTCTTTGATAAAACTTCTTTAATGGCATAAAACTTATAATAAACCGTTCAGAAAAAATTACACCACAGTTCCTTAACATAGTTTATAAGGATTATTACGATGTATGGTGTCAAAATTTAACATGAAATTTTTACGGGATTACTTAAGCTCCAACACTAAAACCTGCCGACCTAACCTAACCTTTTTTACCCACCTCCACCTACTTACCTAACCTGACATAATCTAACCAAACCTGACATAATCTAACCTAACCTGACATTATCTAACCTAACCTGATATAATCTAACCTAACCTGACATAATCAAACCTATCCTGACGTAATCTAACCTAACCTGACATAATCTAACCTAACCTGACATAATCTAACCTAACCTGACATATTCTAACCTAACCTGACATAATCTAACCTAACCTGACATAATCTTACCTAACCTGACATAATCTAACCTAAC
>NW_024750117.1:0-25553 GCF_018991925.1 Homarus americanus | reverse complement strand
GCTGCCGTTATCACCTCCGTCCAACCACCCCCAAGGGTCGTCTGCACCAGCAAACGGCGAGTTAGCAGCGGTAACTAGCCGGAGGATCGTTTTCCGCCCTTACACCCAGGTACACCTCTGACACTCCCAGGGACACCTCTGACACTCCCAGGTCCACCCCTGACACTCCAGGTACACCCCTGACACTCCCAGGTACTCCTCTGATGCTCCCAGGAACTCCTCTGACACTCCGAGGTACACCTCTGACTTCTCAGGTACACCTCAGTTACACCTCGACACTCCAGTACACCTCTGACACTCCACGTACACCTGACACTCCCAGTTACACCTGACACTCCCTGGTACACCTCTGACAATCCCAGGTACACCTCTGATACTCCCAGGTACACCTCTGACACTCCCAGGTACACCATGACCTCCCAGGTACACCTCTGGCACTTCCAGGTACACCTCTGACACTCCCAGGAACACCTCAGACACTCCCAGGTACACCTCTGTCCTCCCAGGTACCTCTGACACTCCCAGGTACCGCTGTCTCAGGTACACCTGACACTTCCAGCCCTGACACTTCCCATGCCTCGGCACTCCCAGTATGAATGACACTGCCAGGTACGCCACTGACATCTAACAGGTACACCTCTGACACTCCCAGGTACACCTATGACATTCCCAGGTACCTCCGACACTCCCAGGTACTCCTCAAACCTCCCAGGGTATACCTCTGACACTGCCAGGTGCACCTCTGACACTCCAGGTGCACCTCTGACACTCCCAGGTGCACCTCAGACACTCCAGTTACACCTCTGACACTCCCAAGTTACACCCCTGACCTCCCAGGTACACTGACACCCCAGGTGCACCCCTGACACTCCCAAGGTACACAGCTGGCCTCCCAGGTGCACCTCTGACCTCCCAAGGTGCACACTTCTGACACTCCCAGTTTACACACCTCCGACACTCCCAGTTACCCCTGACACTCCCAGGTACACCTCTGACCTCCCAGGGTACACCTCTGACAATCCCAGGTACACCTCTCATACTCCCCAGGTACTCTCCTGACACTCCCAGGTACACCATGACCTCCCAGGTAAACCTCTGACCTCCCAGGTGCACCTCAGACACTCCCAGGTGCACCTCTGACACTTCAGGTACACCTCTGACACTTCCAGGTACACCTCTGGCACTCCCAAGGTACACCTCCTGAGCCTCCCCTGGGTACACATCCTGAGCCTCCCAAGGTGCACCAAAACCTCCCAGGTACACCTCAGACACTCCCAAGGTACACCTCTGACACTCCCAGGGACACCTCTGACACTCCCATGTACACCCCTGACACTCTAGGTACACCCCTGACACTCCCAGGTACTCCTCTGGTGCTCCCAGGAACTCCTCTGACACTCCGAGGTACACCTCTGGCCTCCCAAGGTACCTCAGGGCCTCCAGTTACACCTCAGACACTCCCATGTACACCTCTGGCCTCCCACGTACACCCCTGACACTCACAGTTACACCCCTCCACACTCCCTAATTTTTACCTCTGACACTCCCAGGTACACCTCTGACACTTCCAGCCCTGACATTTCCAGGTCCACCTCTGGCCTCCCAGGTACAGGAATGACTCCCAGGTACACCTCTGACGCACTCCCAGGTACACTTCTGACCTCCCAGTTACCTCTCCGACACTCCCAGTTAAACCCCTGACACTCCCAGGTACACCTCTGACACTCCCAGGTACACCTCCTGACAATCCAGGTACACCTCCTAATACTCCCAGGTACACCTCTGGCCTCCCAGGTACATGAATGACACTTTCAGGTACACCACTGACATCTCCCAGGTACACCACTGACACTCCCAGGTACACCTCTGACATTCCCAGGTACACCTCCCAGGTACACCTCTGACACTCCCAGGTACACCTCTGACATTCCCAGGTACACCTCCAACCTCCCAGGTACATGAATGACACTCCCAGGTACACCACTGACATCTCCCAGTTACACCTCTGACACTCCCAGGTACACCTCTGACACTCCCAGGTACACCGCTGTCACTCCCAGGTACACCTCTGACACTTCCAGCCTGACACTTCAGGTAAACCTCTGACATGGTACATGAAAGCCTCCCAGGTACCTCTGACATTCCCAGGTACCTCCCACACTCCAGGTACACCTCGCTACTCCCAGGTATACCTCTGACACTGCCAGGTACACCTCTGACACTCCCAGGTACACCTCCTGGCCTCCCAGGTACACCTCAGACACTCCCAGTTACACCTCCGACACTCCCAGTTACACCTCGACACTCCCAGTTACACCCCTGACACTCCCAGGTACACCCCTAAAACTCCCAGGTACCCCTGACACTCCCAGGTACACCCCTTGAACCTCCCAGGTACACCTCTGACACTCCCAGGTACCTCTGACACTCCCAGTTACCTCCGACACTCCCAGTTACAAGCAACACCCTGACACTCCCAGGTACACCTCTGACACTCCCAGGTACCTCCTGACACTCAGGCACCTCTGACACTCCCAGATACCGCTGACCTCCCAGGTACACCTCCCCAGCTTGCAGCTCTGAACACTTCCAGGTACCTCTGACACTCCCAGGTACACTTCGGCACTCCCAGTTACACCTCCGACACTCCCAGTTACACCCCTGACCTCCCAGGTACACCTCTGACACTCCCCATACGCAGACAACCTCCCAGGTACACCTCTGACACTCCCAGTGCCTCTGACACTCCCAGGTACCTCTGTTCCCAGGTACACTCCACTGCTCCCAGGTACACCACTGACACTCCCAGTTACACCTCTGACACTCCCAGGTACACCGCTTCTGACACTCCCAGGTGCACACCTCTGACACTTCAGCCCCTGACACTCCCAGGTACCTCTGACACTCCCAGGTACACCTCTGACTCCCAGGTACACCTCCGACACTCCCAGTACACCCTGACACTCCCAGGTACCTCTGACACTCCCAGGTACATCACTGACACTCCCAGTGCACCTCTGACACTCCCAGGTACACTCCGACCTCCCAGGTACACCTCTGTCTCCCAGGTACACCTCTGACACTCCAGGTACACCTCCTGACACTCCTGGTACACCTCTGACACTCCCAGGTACACCTCCTTACCTCCCAGGTACCTCAGGCCTCCCAGGGACACCTCAAACTCCCAGGTACACCTCCTACACTCCCAGGTACACCTCCGAGCCTCCCAGGTACCTCAGACACTCCCAGGTCATGACCTCCCAGGTACACCTCTGACCTCCCAGGTACACCTCTGACAATCCCAGGTACACCTCTGACACTCCCAGGTACACCTCTGACACTCCCAGGTACACCATGACACTCCCAGGTACACCTCTGGCTCCCAGGCCTTCTGACATTCCCAGGTACACCTCTGACACTCCCAGGTACACCTAGCCTCCCAGGCCACACCTGACACTCCCAGGTACACCTCTGACCTCTCAGGTACCCTCTGACCTCCCAGTTACCTCGACACTCCCAGGTACACCCAGACCTCCCGGTACACCTCTGCACTCCCAGGTACACCTCCAGACACTCCCAGGTACCTCTGGCCTCCCAGGTACACTGAACTCCCAGGTTACCTCCAGACACTTCCAGGTGCACCTCAGACACTCCCAGGTACACCTCTCACACTCCTGGTACACCTCTGGCCTCCCAGGTACTCTGACACTCCCAGGTACCTCTGGCACTCCAGGTACACCTCTGACACTCCCAGGTACACCTGACTCCCTGGTTACACCTCAGACACTCCCAGGTACACCTCCTGACACTCCCAGGTACACCCCTGACACTCCCAGGTACACCTCTCACCTCCCAGGTACACCTCTGATGCTCCCAGGCTCTGACCTCCCAGGTACACCTTTGACCTCCCAGGTACCTCCTGACCTCCCGGTTACACCTCAGACACTCCCAGGTACACCTCTGACACTCCCAGGTACACCCAGGACACTCCCAGTTACACCTCTGACACTCCTGGTACACCTCTGACACTCCCAGGTACCTCTGGCACGGTACACCTCTCACTCCCAAATACCGCTGTCCTCCCAGGTACACCTCTGCCAGCCTGACACTTCAGGTACACCTCTGACTCCCAGGTACACTTCTGGCCTCCGATTACACCTCCATGCTCCCAGGTACACCCCTGACACTCCCAGGTACACCTCTGACACTCCCATGTACGCAGACATTCTCCCCAGGTACACTGACATCTCCAGGTACACCTCTGGCTTCTTCCAGGTACACATCAGCACTCCCAGGTACACCTCAGACACTCCCAGGTACACCTGACACTCCCAAGTACACCTCTGACACTCCCAGGTACACACACTCCCAGGTACACCTCTGACACTCCCTGGTACACCTCTGACACTATGGTACACCTCTGGCCTCCTGGTGCACTCCTCAGGTACCCTCCTGACACTCCCTGGTTTACCTCTGACACTCCCAGGTACACCTCTGACACTCCGGGTACACCTCTGACATGGGTACACAGCTGGCACTCCCAGGTGCCTCAGGCACTCCCAGGTGCACCTCAGACCTCCCAGGTACACCTGGCTTGCTCCCTGGTACCTCTGACACTCCCAGGTACACCTCTGGCTCCTGGTACCACCTCAGACCTCCCAGGGACACCTCTGACACTCCCGTGCACCCCTGACATTCCCAGAGACACCTCCTGACACTCCCGTGCTCCTCTGATGCTCCCGGGCTCTTCCCAGCACTCCAGGTACACAGCCTCCAGGTACACCTCAGACACTCCCAGGTACACCTCAGACACTCCCAGGTACACCCTCTGACACTCCCCTTACACAGGGACACTCCCAGTTACACCCCTAACACTCCTGTTGCCTCCGGCCTCCCAGGTACACCTCCTGACACTCCCAGGTACACCTCAGACACTCCCAAATACACGCTGTCACTCCCAGGTACCTCTGACACTTCCAGCCCTACACCCAGGTACACCTCTGACACTCCCAGGTACCTTCTGACACTCCCAGTTACCTCCGACACTCAGTTACACCTGGCCTCCCAGGTACCTCTGACCTCCCATGTACATGAATAACCTCCCAGATACACCCTGACATCTCCCAGGTACACCTCTGACACTCCCAGGTACACCCTCTGACATTCCCAGGTACCTCCGACTCCAGGTACACCTCTGACACTCCCAGGTACACCCCAACCTCCCAGGTACACCTCTGACACTCCCAGGTACACCGCTGTCACTCCCAGGCACCTCTGACACTTCCAGCCTGACCTTCCGGTACACCTCTGTGCTCCCAGGTACACCTCAAATCCCAGGTACACCTCTGACCTCCCAGGTACTCCTCCGACCTCCCAGGTACACCCCTGACACTCCCAGGTAACCTCTGACACTCCCAGGTACACCTCTGTCCTCTCAGGTACCTCTCTGACACTCCCAGGTACACCTCTGACCTCCCAGGTCACTTGAGGCCAGCACTCCAGGTGCATCTCTGACCTCCCAGGTACACCTCTGACCCCCACTCCAGTTACACCTCTGACCTCCCAGGTAGCCTTTGACATCTGGTATCTCCCCGACACTCCCAGGTACACCACGACACTCCCAGGTACCTCTGACATTCCCAGGTACACCTCTTGCACTCTCAGGTACACCTCTGACACTCCAGGTACACCTCTGACACTCCCAGGTACCTCCGACACTCCCAGGTACACCTCAGACACTCCCGGTTACTCAGCATCCGATTGCACCTCGACACTCCCAGTTACCTGACACTCCCAGATACACCCTGACATTCCCAGGTACACCTGACCTCCCAGGTACAACGCTGACCTCCCAGGTACCTCTGACCTCCCAGGTACACTTCTGACACTCCCAGTTACACCTCCGACTGCTCCTGGTTACACCCTGACACTCCCAGGTACCTCTGACCTCCAGGTGCACCTCCCAAAAATCCCAGTGCACCTCTGATACTCCCAGGTACTCCTCTGACACTCCCAGGTACACCCTTGACAGCTCCCAGGTAAACCTCCCACTCCCAGGTACACCTCTGACTTCTCTCAGGTGCCTCTGGCCTCTGGTACACCTCTGACACTCCCAGGTACATGGCCACCTCCCACCTCTGACACTCCCAGGTGCCTTCCCACACACCAGTTACACCTCTGGCCTCCCAGGTAAACCTTTGACAATCCCAGGTGCATCTCTGACACTCCCAGGTACACCATGGCCTCCCAGGTGCACCTCTGACATTCCCAGGTGCACCTCTTACACTCTCCAGGTACACCTCTGACTTGCTCCCAGTGTACCTCAGGCCTCCCAGGTGCATGAACTCTGCTCCCAGGTACACCTCTGACCTCCCAGGTACACCCCTGACACTTCCCAGGTACCTCTGACACTCCCAGGTACTCTCGTGCTCCCCAGGAACTCTCTGCTCCCAGGTGCCCACCTCTGACCTCGGTACCCAGACTCCCAGGTACACCTCTGACCTCCCAGAGCACCTCTGACCTCCCCTCTGGCCTCCCAGGTACCTCAGACACTCCCAGGGACACCTCCTGACACTCCTGGGTACACCTCAGGCACTCCCAGTTGCACCTCGGCCTCCCACACCTCTGACTTGCTCCCACATACTGGCCTCCCAGGTACCTCTGACACTCCCAGGTGCACCTCTGACACTCCCAGGTACACCTCTGACACTCCCAGGTACACCTCTGTCACTCCCAGGTACACCTCTGACACTTCCCAGCCCTGGGGTACCTCTGACCTCCCAGGTACACCTCAGACACTCCCAGTTACCTCCGGCCTCCCAGTTACACCCTGACCTCCCAGGTACACCTCTGACAATCCCAGGTGCATGAATGACACTCCCAGTACACACCTCTGACATCTCCCAGGTACACCTCTGACACTCCCAGGTGCCTCTGAGCATTCCCAGGTACACCTCCGACACTCTGGGTACACCACCTCTCCAGTTACACCTCTGACACTCCCATGCACTGCTGTCCTCCCAGGTACTCACTTCCAGCCATGACACTTCCAGGTACACCTCTGACACTCCCAGGACACTTCTGACACTCCCAGGTACACCTCCAGGCTCCCAGTTTACACCCCCTGACACTCCCAGGTGCACCTCTGACAATCCCAGGTACATGATCAACACTCTCCCATTTTCACTGACATCTCCCAGGTACACCTCTGTACACCAGAGTACACCTCTGACATTCCCAGGTACACCTCCGGCTCCCAGGTACACCATGACATCTCCCAGTTGCTCGACACTCAGGCCTCTGGCACTCCCTGGTATGTCTGACACTCCCAGGTACACCTCTACTTCCCACTCCCGGTACACCTCAGACACTCCCAGGAACACCTCTGCAACCTCCCAGGTGCCTCTACACTCTCAGGTGACACCTCTGACCTCCCAGTAGTACCTCAGGCACTCCCTAGGTACATGCCGACACTCCCCGATGTACACCTCTGACACTCCCAGGTGCACCTCCTGGCAATCCCAGGTACACCTTTGATACTCTGGGCCTCTGTTGCTCCCAGGTACACTGACACTTCGGTACCTCTACCTCCCAGGTGCTCCTCTGGTGCTCCAGGAGCTCCTCTGACCTCCCAGGTACACCTCTGGCTCTCCAGGTACACCCATAACCTCCCAGGTACACCTCTGTTGCTCCCAGGTACACCTCTGACCTCCCATTCCTCTGGCCTCCTGGTACATTGGCCTCCCACAGAACACCTCCTTGCACTCCCCAGGTACACCTCAGACACTCCCAGGTACCTCAGCCTCCCAGGACATCCCAGCACTCCAGTGCACCCTGACACTCCAGTGCCACCTTGAGCCTCCAGTGTCTCTGATGTCCCAGGACTCTCTGAGCACTCCCAGGTACACTTCCTGGCTTCCCCAGGTACACCTCTGACTGACTTCCAGTGCAAAGCAGCCTCCAGGTACCTCAGACACTCCCAGGTACCCTCAGACACTCCCAAGTACCTCTGACCTCCAGGTGCACCCCTGGCACTCCCAGGTACACCCCAGCACTCCTGGTGCACCTCCTGACACTACCAGGTACACCTCTGTTTCCTCCCAGGTACACCCCTGACACTCCCAGGTACCTGACCTCCTGGTTCAACACTACCAGGTACACTCACACTCCCAGGTCCTCCCAGCACTTCCAGGTACAGCAACCTCCCAGGTGCACCTCAGGTGCTCCAGGTACACCTCAGACACTCCCAGGCCTGACCTCCTGGTACACCTCTGACTTTACCATGTACACCTCTGTCCTACCAGGTACCTCTAGACACTCCCAGGGACACCTCTGACACTCCCAGGTACCCCTGACACTCCAGGGGTATCGACCTCCAGGAGTGCTCTTCTGATGTTCCAGGAGCTCCTCTGACTCTCCCAGGTACCTTTGACCTCCCAGGTACACCTCAGACATCCCAGTTCACCTGGGACACCCCAGGCACACCTCTGGCCTCCTGCACCCAGGACACTCCCAGTTGCACCCCTAACACTCCTGTTGCACTTCAACCCAGGTACCTCCTAGCACTCCCAGGTACACCACCGACACTCCCAAATACACCGCTGTCCTCCCAGGTGCACCTCTGACACTTCCAGCTGACACTTCCAGGTACCTCTGACCTCCCAGGGCTGCTTCTGACCTCCCAGTTACAGCACTCCAGGTACACCTCTGACTCCCATGTACATGACTGACACTCCCAGATACACCTGACATCTGAGCCTCTGACACTCCAGGTACACCTCTGGCTTCCCAGGTGCCTTCTGACACTCCCAGTTACACCTCTGACCTCCAGGTAAACCTTTGACAATCCCAGGCATCTCTGACACTCCCAGGTACCCCCATGCACTCCGTTTTCATGACATTCCCAGGTACACCTCTTGCACTCTAGTTACCTCTGACTCTCCAGGTACACAGGCACTCCAGGTGCACCTCTGACCTCCCAAGGTACACCTCAGACACTCCCAGTTACACCTCCGACCTCCCAGTTACACCTCCGACTACTCCGTTACACCTCTGACAATCCCATGTACATAGACAGCTCCCAGTACACCACTGGCAGCATCTCCCAGGTACACCTCTGACACTCCCAGGCACCTCTGACATTCCCAGGTCCCTCCGGCTTGCTCCCAGGTACACACTGACATCTCCAGTGCACCTCCTGACACTCCCAGACCCCACCTGCCCAGCACTACCGGTATATCCTCCCGGCACTCCCAGGTACCTCATACACTCCCAGGTACCTCAGACACTCCCAGGACACCACTCTGGCTCTCTCCCAGGTACACCTCCTGCACTCTCAGGTACACCTCTGTTGCTCCCAGGTACACCTCAGGCCTTGCTCCTGGGTACATGAATGACACTCCCGGGTACACCTCTGACCTCCCAGGTGCACCTCTGACAATCCCAGGTACACCTTTGAGTCTCCAGTTGCACCTCTGACACTCCCAGGTACACCCCTGGCTTCCAGGTACACCTCCTGGCCTCCCAGGTACTCCTCTGATGCTCCTGAACTCTCGGACACTCCAGGTACACCTCTGACCTCCAGGTACACCATGGCTACTCCCAGGTACACCTCTGCAACCTCCCAGGTACCTCTGACACTCCACATGCACCTCTGACACTCCCATGGTACACATCTGGCCTCCAGGAACACCTCATGCCTCCCGTTACCTCTGACCTCCGGTGCCTCTGGCTCCCAGGACACCTCCTGACACCTCCAGGTACACCTCTGGCCTCAGGTACCTTTGACACTCCCAGGTGCTCCTCTGATGATCCCAGGACTCCTCTGACACTCCCAGGGTACCTCTGACCTCCCAGGTTCCTCTGACCTTCCAGGTACAACTGACACTCAGGTACACCTCAGACACTCCCAGGTACACCTCAGACACTCCCAAGTACCTCTGACCTCCCAGGTGCACCCCTGACCTCCCAGGTGCACCCCTGTCCTCCCTGGTACACCTCTGGCACTACCAGGTTACACCTCCTGACTCCCAGAGTACACCCCTGACCTCCAGGTACACCCCTTGACTCCCTGGTGCACCTCTGACACTTCCAGGTACGCTCTGACCTCCCAGGTGCACCTCGGCACTTCCAGGTGCAAACGCCCAGCCTCCCGGTGCTCCTCAGACCTCCAGGTGCTGCCTCAGACACTCCTAGTACACCCCTGACACTCCTGAGTACACCTCTGGCACTACCAGGTACCTCTGACTTACTACCAGGTACCTCGGGCACTCCAGGACACCTCTTGACCTCCCATGTACCCCTGACACTCCCAGGAGACACCTCTGACACTCCAGACTCTTCTGATGCTCCCCGTCTCTCAACTTCCCAGGTACACCTTTGACACTCAGGTGCACCTCAGACACTCCCAGTTACACCTCAGACACTCCCAGTGCATCCTGTGCTCCCCCTTGCACCCGGACACTCCCAGTTACACCCTAACACTTCCCTGGTACACCTCCGACCTCCCAGGTACACCTCTGACCTCCCAGGTACACACCCCAGCACTCCCAAATACACCGCTGTCCTCCCAGTGTACCCTCTGACACTTCAGCCCTAGCTACTTCCAGGTACCTCCTGACACTCCCAGGTACACTTCTGACCTCCCAGTTACACCCTAGCACTCCCAGGTACCTCGGCTTTCCATGTGCATGAATCAACACTCCCAGGCCACACCATGACATCTCCCAGGTGCACCTCTGGCCTCCCAGGTACACCTCTGGCATTCCCGGTGCCTTCTGGCCTCCCAGTTACCTCTGACACTCCCAGGTAAACGTGAATCCCAGGTACTCTCTGACACTCCCAGGTACACCCATGACACTCCCAGGTACACCTCTGACATTCCAGGTACCTCTTGCACTCTCAGGTACACCTCTGTCACTCCCAGGTACACGCTTTGGCCTCCCAGGTACACCTCTGACACTCCCCAGGTACACCTCTGACACTCCCAGGTACACCTGACATCCCAGGTACACCTCTGACATTCCCAGGTACCTCTTGCTCTCAGGTACACCTCTCCTGCCTCCCAGGTACAACCCCGGCCTCCCAGGTACCTCTGACATTCCCCAGGTACACCTGACACTCCAGGTACACTTGACACTCCTAGGTACACCCTCTGACACTCCCAGGTACTTCTGGCACTCCCAGTTGCTTCCGGCCTCCCAGTTACACCCCTGACTTGCTCCAGGTACACCTCCCACCTCCCAGGTATCCTCTGACAATCCCAGGGTACACCTCTGATGCTCACAGTGCTCCTCTTGACACTCCCAGGTACACCCATGACACTCCCGAGGTAAACCTCCCCAGCCTCCCAGGTACACCTCTCTGACACTCTCAGGTGCACGTCTCCCTCCCAGGTACACCTCAGACACTCCCCGGGTACATGGCTGACCTCCCAGGTGCACCTCTGACACTCCCAGGTGCCTTCTGACACACCCAGTTACACCTCTGGCCTCCCAGGTAAACTCAACTATCCCAGGTACATCTGACACTCCCAGGTCACACCCGCAACCTCCCAGGTACCACCTCTGACATTCCAGGTGCCTCTTACACTCTCAGGTACACCTCTGACCTCCCAGGTACACCTCAGACACTCCCAGGTATATGACAACCTCCCAGGTACACCTCTGGCCTCCCAGGTACGCCCCTGGCTTGCTTCCAGGTACTCCTGTCTTTTTTGCTCCTTGATGTAGGTCCTCAGCCTCCAGGTACCTCGGCCTCCAGGTACACCACCCAACCTCCCAGTGCCTCTGGCCTCCCAGGCCTCCTCTGACCTCCCAGGTCTCCTGACCTCCTGGTGCACATCTGCCTCCCAGGTACCTCGTACTGCTCCCAGGTGCACCTCAGCGCTCCTGGGGACACCTCTGGGCACTCCTGAGGCACCCCTGGCCTCCCGTGCCTCCTGACACTCCAGGTGCTCTCCTGATGTCTTGAGTGCTCTCTGATGCTCCAGGTTCTCTGGCCTCCCAGTTTCACCTCTGTGCTCAGTTCACCTCAGACACTCACAGTTGCACCTCTGGCCTCCCCGTGTACCTGCACCTGGCTTGCTCCCAGTTGCACCTGGTCCTCCGGCTTCTCCCAGTTACCTCTGAAACTCCAGGTACACCTGAGGCTTACTACCAGTTATGCAGCTTGCTCCCAGTTACACCTCCGGTTTCAGTTACACCCCTGACCTTTGGTGCCTCTGGTATTCCAGGTCACGCTGGCTTGCTCCCAGGTGTTGTTGTGACACCTCGGCCTCCCAGGTACCATCTGACACACCCAGTTGCATCTCCGACACTCCTGGTTACACCTGACACTCCCAGGTACTCTCCTGACACTCCCCAGGTGCACCTCTGACGTCCCAGGTACCTCTGATACTCACAGGTACTCCTCTGATTCTCCCCGGTGCACCCATTTGCTCCCAGGTAAACCTCTGTCGGCACTCCCAGTGTTCCTGGCATGGCCTGTACTTGTGTGCCTCTGACACTCCCAGGTACATGCCTACAGTCCCAGTTGCCTCTGATGCTCCAGGTGCTCTGGCTTGCTCCAAGATGCACCATGAGACTCCAGTTGAACCTCTGACTCCCTGGTACCTCTGCTTGCTCAGGTTACGCCACCTGCACATGGCTACACGCTGTCACTCCAGGTACACCTCTGACATTTTCAGCTGACACTTCCAGGTACACCTCTGGCACTCCCAGGTACTTCCTGACACTCCCAGTTACCACACTCCGACACTCCCAGTTACCTGACACTCCCAGGTACACCTCTGACACTCCCATTGCCGCATGATGGCCTCCCAGATACACCACTGACATCTCGCAGGTCACCTCTGACCTCCCAGGTACACCTCTGACATTCCCAGGTACACCTCCGACACTCCAGGTACACCACAGCATCTCCCAGGTACCGCTGTCACTCCCAGGTACCTCTGACACTTCCAGCCTGACACTTCCAGGTAAACCTCCTGACCTCCCAGGTACCTCTTGCCAATCCCAGGTACACCTCTGATACTCCTGTTGCTCTCTGTGCCTCAGGTACACCCATGACCTCCCAGGTAAACCTCTGACCTCCCAGGTGCACCTCCTGTCCTCTCAGGTACCTCTGTCCTCCAGGTACACCTCGGACCTCCCAGGTGCATGAATGTGCTCCCAGGTACACCTCTGCCCCTCCCAGGTGCCTTCTGACCTCCCAGTTACACCTCTGACACTCCCAGGTAAACCTGACTCCCAGGTACATCTCTGACACTCCCAGGTACACCCATGACACTCCCAGGTACTCGACGTTCCCAGGTACACCTCTTACTCTCAGGTACCTCTAACCTCCCAGGTACACCTCCGGCCTCCCAGTTACACCTGACCTCCCAGGTACACCTCTGATACTCCATGTCATAGACAACACTCCCAGATACACCACTGACATCTCATGGTACCTCTGACCTCCCAGGTACACCTCTGACATTCCAAGGTACACCTCCGGCTTGCTCCCAGGTACTCACTGATTCTCCCAGAACTCCTCTGACCTCCCGTTACACCTCTGACTGCTCCAAGTTTTCACCAACCTCCCAGTACACCTCTGACCTCCCAGGTACACCTCTGTGCTCCAGGGCACCTCTGCTCCTGGTGCACACATCGACATCCAAGGTCCTCACTTCTCCAGGTGCACCTCGGAACTCCCAGGTACACCTCTGACACTCCCAGGGACACCTCTGACACCTCCAGGTACACCCTGACACTTCAGGTACTCTGACACTCCCAGGTGCTCCTCACCAGTGCTCCCAGGATCCTCTCTGGCCTCCCAGGTCACCTCTGACACTTCCGTTACCAGCTGGCCTCCCAGGTACACCTCAGGGCCTCCCAGGTACACCTCACACACTCCAAGTACACCTCTGACCTCCCAGGTACACCCCCAGCTGCTCCGGCCACACCCCAGGCACTCCTGTTTTCCTCCTGACCTCCCAGGTACACCTCTGGCCTCCCAGGTACCCTCTGGCACTCCTGGTGCACATCTGAGCACTCCCAGGTGCCCTCATACCTCCCAGGTACACCTCAGAGCACTCCCAGGAGACACCTCTGCCTCCCAGGTACACCCCTGACACTCCCAGGTACCTCTGACTCCCAGTGCTCTTCTGATGCTCCCAGGAACTCCTCTGACCTCCCAGGTACCTGTGGCTCTCCAGTGCAACCTCAGTTACTCCCAGTTGCACCTCAGACACTGCATTTTACCTCTGGCCTCCCAATACACCCTGACCTCCCAGTTCACCCCTTGACACTCCTGGTGCACCTCAGACATCCCAGGTACACCTCTGACCTCCCAGGAGCACCACGCACTCCCAGGTACGCTGTCCTCCCAGGTACACCTCTGACCTTCAGCCTGGCTTCCATTTCCTCTGACTCCCAGGTACACTTCCTGACACTCCCAGTTACACCTCCGACACTCCTAGGTACACCCCTGACACTCCCAGGTGCCTCTGACTTCTCCCAGGTACACCTCTGATACTCCCAGGTACTCCTCCTGACACTCCCAGGTACACCATGCCTCCCAGGTAAGCCTCCCCAGCCTCCCAGGTACACCTCTGACACTCTCTCAGGTACCATCTGACCTCCCAGGTACACCTCAGACTGCTCCCAGGTACATGAATGACACTCCCAGGTACACCTCTGACACTCCCAGGTACCCTCTGACCACCCAGTTACACCTCTGACACTCCAGATGAGCCTTTGACAATCCCAGGTACATCTCTGACCTCCCAGGTACACCCATGACACTCCCAGGTACACCTGCCTTCCCAGGTACCTCTTACCTCTCAGGTACCTCCCAGGCACTCCAGGTACACCTCAGACACTCCCATGTGCATGAATGGCTTCTCCCAGGTACACCTCTGACACTCCCAGGTACACCCCTGACACTTCCAGGTACCTCTGACCTCCCAGGTACTCTCTCAGTGTCCCAGGAACTCCTCTGACTCTCCCAGGTACACCTCGGCCTCCCGGTACACACTGACCTCCCAGGTGCACCTCTGACACTCCCAGGTACCTCTGACACTCCCAGGTACCCTCTTCTGACACTCCCTGGTACACATCTGACCTCCCAGGTACACCTCATACTGCTCCCAGGTACACCTCAGGCCTCCCAGGTGACACCTCTGACCACTCCCTAGGTACACCCCTGACACTCCCAGGCACCTCTGACACTCCCAGGTACTCCTCTGATGCTCCCAGGAACTCTCCTGACACTCCCAGGTTCACCTCAGCAGCTCCCAGTTCACCTCAGGCACTCCCAGTTACACCTCAGACACTCCCAAGTTGCACCTCTGACACTCCCACCTACACCCCTGACACTCATTACACCCTAACACTCCTGTTTTACCTCCGACACTCCCAGGTACACCTCTGACACTCCCAGGTACACCACTGACACACCAAATACACCGCTGTCCTCCCAGGTACACCTCTGACACTTCCAGCCCTGACCTTCAGGTACACCTCTGATACTCCCCAGTTACTTCCTGACCTCCCAGTTACACCTCCGACACTCCCAGTTACACCCCTGAGCCTCCCAGGTACACCTCTGACACTCCCATGTACATCAGACAGCACTCCCAGATACACCACTGACATCTCCCCGCAGGTACCCTCCTGACACTCCCAGGTACACCTCCGCTTGCTCCCAGGTACTACTGACATCTCCAGTTACCTCTCCCAGCACTCCCACCTCTGACACTCCCAGGTACACCGCTGTCACTCCCAGGTACACCTCCTGACACTTCAGCCCTGACACTTCCAGATACCTCTGTGCTCCCAGGTACCTCTGTCCAGGTACACCTCTGATGCTCCCAGTACTCCTCTGACACTCCCGGTACACCATGACCTCCCAGGTAAACCTCTGCCTCCCAGGTACACCTCTTCACTCAGGTACACCTCCTGACACTCCCAGGTACACCTCAGACACTCCCAGGCCTGAACCAGCACTCCCAGGTACCTCTGACACTCCCAGGTACCTTCTGACCTCCAGTTACACCTCTGCTTACTCCCAGGTAAACCTTTGACAATCCCAGTACATCTCTGACACTCCCAGGTACACCCATGACAGCCTCCCAGGTACCTCCTGACATTCCCAGGTACACCTCTTACACTCTCAGGTACACCTCTGACACTCCCAGGTACACCTCCGGCACTCCCAGTTACACCTGTCCTCCCAGGTACCTCTGATACTCCCCCATTCATGAATGACACTCCCAGATACACCACTGACATCTCGCAGGTACACCTCTGACACTCCCAGGTACACCTCTGACATTCAGTTACACCTCCGGCACTCCCAGGTACTCCTCCTGATGCTCCCAGGCTCCTCTGACACTCCCAGGTACACCTCTGATCTCCCAGGTACACCCATGACTTGCTCAGGGCACCTCTGGCCTCCCAGGTACACCTCCCTGCCTCCCAGGTACACCTCTGACCTCCCTGGTACATCCGGCACTCCAGGTACCTCACTTGCTCCCAGGTGCCTCAGGCCTCCCAGTACACCTCTGACCTCCCAGGGGCACCTCTGACACCTCAGGTACACCCCTGACACTTCCAGGTACACCTCTGACACTCCCAGGTACTCCTCTGATGCTCCCAGGAACTCCTCTGACACTCCTGGTACACCTCTGACACTCCCAGGTACACCTCTGACCTTCCAGGTACAAAGCTTGACACTCCCAGGTACACCTCAGACACTCCAGGTGCACCTCAGACACTCCCAAGTACACCTCTGGCACTCCCAGGTCACCCCCAGCCTCCCAGGTACCCCCCTGACACTCCTGGTACACCTCTGACCTCCCAGTGCCTCTGGCCTCCCAGGTACACCTCTGACACTCCCTGGTACATCTGACACTCCCAGGTACCTCCTTACACTCCCAGGTACACCTCAGACACTCCCAGAGACACCTCTGGCACTCCCAGGTACACCCCTGCACTCCCAGGTACCTCTGACACTCCAGGTACTCCTCTGATGCTCCCAGGACTCCTCTGACTGCTCCCAGGTACTCTCTGACACTCCCAGGTACACCCCTGACACTTCCAGGTACACCTCGCCTCCCAGGTGCTCCTCTGATGCTCCCTGAACTCTCTGACACTCCCAGGTACACCTCTGACCTCCCAGGTACACCCACTGACCTCCCAGGTACACCTCTGACACTCCCAGGTACCTCTCGACACTCCCATGCACCTCTGACACTCCCTGGTGCACATCTGACACTCCCAGGAACACCTCATTGCTCCCAGGTACACCTCAGACACTCCCAGGTACACCTCTGACACTCCCAGGGACACCTCTGCACCTCCAGGTACCCCTGACACATCCAGGTACACCTTGGGCTCCCAGTGCTCCTCTGATGCTCCAAGAACTCTCTGACACTCCAGGTACCTCTGTTCCAGGTACACCTCTGACTTCAGTTTAAAGCAGCCTCCCAGGTACACCTCAGACACTCCCAGGTACCCTCTGACACTCCCAGGTACACCCCTGACACTCCCAGGTACCTGACACTCCCTGGTACACCTCTGACACTACCAGGTACACTCTGTCTCTCCCAGGTACACCTCTGACACTTTCTGGCTTGACACTCCCAGGTACACCTCAGACACTCCCAGGTACACCTCTGGCCACTACCAGGTACACCTCAGACACTCCCAGGGACACCTCTGACCTCCAGGTACCACCTGAGCCTCCCAGGGACACCTCTGACCTCCAGGTGCTCTTCTGATGTCCAGAACTCCTCTGACCTCCAGGTACCCTTTGACACTCCCAGGTACCTCAGACACTCCCAGTTACACCAGACACTCCCAAGTACACCTCTGACTCTCCCATACACCAGAGACACTCCCAGTTTTACTCCTGGTACACCTCCGGCTCCCAGTACACCTCTGACACTCCCAGGTACACCACTGACACTCCCAAATACACGCTGTCCTCCCAGGTACACCTCGACACTTCCAGCCTGACACTTCCAGGTCACCTCTGACATCTCCAGGTACCTTCTGTGCTCCCAGTTACACCCTAGCCTCCCAGTGCCTCGGCCTCCCATGTGCATGAATAGCCTCCCAGATACCACCTGACATCTCCCAGGTACCTCTGACACTCCCAGGTACACCTCTGACATTCCCAGGTATGCTTCTGACACTCCCAGTTACACCTCTGACACTCCCAGGTACAGCTGACAATCCCAGGTACATCTCTGGACCTCCCAGGTACACCCATGACAGCTCCCAGGTACACCTCTGACATTCCCAGGTACACCTCTTGCACTCTCAGGCACCTCTGACCTCCCAGTACACCTTTGACACTCCCAGTGCACCTCCTGACACTCCCAGGTACCTCAGACACTCCCAGTTACACCATTCGACACTCCGATTACACCTCCGGCACTTCCAGTTACACCCCTGACACCAGGTACACCCCTGATATTCCCAGGTACACCCTGACTTGCTCCCAGGTACAGCTGACACTTTCCCAGGTACACCTCTGACATCCCAGGTACACTTCTGACACACCCAGTTACATCTCCGGCCTCTAGTTACACCCTGACACTCCCAGGGTGCACCTCTGAGCACTCCCAGGTACACCTCTGACAATCCCAGGTGCACCTCTGATGCTCCCAGGTGCTCCTCTGACACTCCCAGGTACACCCATTACACTCCCAGGTAAACCTCTGACACTCCCAGGTACACCTCTGACACTCTCAGGTACACATCCGGCACTCCCAGGCCTCAGGCCTCCCAGGTACGCAGATGACACTCCCAGGTACACCTCTGACACTCCCAGGTACGCTTCTGACACACCAGTTACACCTCTGACACTCCCAGGTAAACGACAGTCCCAGGCATCTCTTGACCTCCTGGTACACCATGACACTCCCAGGTACACCTCTGACATTCCCAGGTACACCTCTTACACTCTCCGGGTACACCTCTGACACTCCCAGGTGCCTCAGACACTCCCAGGTCATGTGGATGACACTCCCAGGTACACCTCTGGCCTCCCAGGTACACCCTGACACTTCCAGGTACCTCTGACCTCCCAGGTACTCCTCTGATGCTCCCAGAGAACTCCTCTGACACTCCCAGGTACACCTCTGGCCTCCCAGGTACACCATGACCTCCCAGGTACACCTCTGACACTCCAGGCACACCTCTGACACTCCCAGGTACCCTCTTGACACTCCTGGTACACATCTGACCTCCAGGTACACCTCATACACTCCCAGGTACCCTCAGACACTCCCAGGTAACACCTCTGACACTCCCAGGTACACCCTGACACTCCCAGGTACACCCCTGAGCACTCCAGGTACACCTCTGACCTCCCAGGTACTCTCTGATGCTCCCAGGAACTCCTCTCCCCATGCTCCCAGGTTCACCTCCTGGCCTCCCAGTTACCTCAGACACTCCCACAGTTACACTCAGACACTCCCAAGTACCTCTGACACTCCCACCACCCCTGACACTCCCCAGTTACACCTAACACACCCTGTGGTACACCTCCGACACTCCCGGGTACACCACTGACACTACAGAAATACACCGCTGTCTCCCAGGTGCCTCTGACACTTCCAGCCCGACACTTCCGGGTACACCTCTGACCTCCCAGGTGACACCTCCCCACTCCCAGGTACACCTGGCCTCCCAGGTACACCTCCTAACCTCCCAGGTACCTCCCCAGCCTCCCATGTGCATGAGACCAACCTCCCAGATACACCACTGACATCTCCCAGTACACCTCTGACACTCCCAGGTACACCTCTGACATTCCCAGGTACACCTCCGGCCTCCCAGGTACACCACTGACATCTCTCCCAGGTACCGCTGTCACTCCCAGGTACACCTCTGACACTTCCAGCCCTGACACTTCCAGGTACACCTCCTGACACTCCCAGGTACACCTCTGACAATCCCAGGTGACACCTCTGATACTCCCAGGTACTCCTCTGACACTCCCAGGTACACCCATGACACTCCCAGGTAAACCTCTGGCACTCCCAGGTACCTCTGTCACTCTCAGGTACACCTCTGACACTCCCAGGTACCTCAGACACTCCCAGGTACATGAACCAACCTCCCAGGTACTGACCTCCCAGGTGCCCTTCTGCCTCCCAGTTACCTCTGGCCTCCCAGGTAAACCGCACAATCCCAGGTGCATCTCTGGCTGCTCCCAGGTACACCACCCAGCACTCCCAGGTACACCTCCTGACATTCCCAGGTACACCTCTTACACTCCTCAGGTACACCTCTGACACTCCCAGGTACACCTCCGGCACTCCCAGTTACACCCTGACACTCCCAGGTACCTCTGATACTCCCATGTGCATGAGACACACTCCCAGGTACACCACTGACATCTCGCAGGTACACCTCTGGCCTCAGGTACACCTCTGACACTCCAGGTACCTCCGACACTCCCGGTGCTCCTCTGATGCTCCCAGGAACTCCTCTGGCCTCCCAGGTACCTCTGGCCTCCCAGGTACACCACCCAGCACTCCCAGGTACCTCTGACACTCCAGGTACACCTCTGACCTCCCAGGTACACCTCCGCAGCCTCCCTGGTACACATCCGACACTCAGGTACCCTCATACCACTCCAGGCACCTCAGCCTCCCAGGTACACCTCCTAGCACTCCCAGGTACCTCCTGACACCTCCAGGTACACCCCTGGCCTTCCAGGTACACCTCTGGCCTCCAGGTACTCCTCTGGTCCAGGAACTCCTCTGACCTCCCGAGACACCTCTGACCTCCCAGGTACACCTCTGACACCTCCAGGTACAAGCAACCTCCCAGTTTTACCTCAGACACTCCCAGGTACCTCTGACCTCCCAGGTACACCCCTGACCTCCCAGGTACACCCCTGACACTCCCTGGTACCTCTGACTCCCAGGTACACCTCTCAGCACTCCCAGGTACCTCAGCACTCCCTGGTGCCACATCTGGCCTCCCAGGTACCTCCTTTGCTCCCAGGTACACCTCAGACACTCCCAGGGACACCTCTGAGCACTCCCAGGTACACCCTGACACTCCCAGGTACACCTCTGACACTCCCAGGTGCTCCTCTGATGCTCCCAGGTACTCCTCTGACTCCCAGGTACACCTCTGGCCTCCAGGTACACCTCAGACACTCCCAGTTACACCTCGAGCACTGCCCAAGGTGCACCTCTGACCTCCATGCACCCCTGACACTCCCAGTTACACCTCTGACCTCCCGGTGCCACCTCCGACAATCCCAGGTCCACACCTCCCCGACCTCCCAGGAACACTGGCCTCCCAAGTACACCGCTGTCACTCCCAGGTACACCTCCAGCACTTCAGCCTGACACTTCCAGGTACACCTCTGACCTCCCAGGTGCATCTGACACTCCAGTTACACCTCCGACACTCCCAGGTTACACCCTGACACTCCCAGGTACACCTCTGACACTCCAGGTAAACCTCTGGCTTGCTCCAGTACACCTCTGACCTCTCAGGTGCACATCCCAGCACCCGTTTTACCTCAGACACTCCCAGGTACATGAATGACACTCCCAGGTACACCTCTGGCCTCCCAGGTACGCTCCAGGCCACCCAGTTGCACCTCCCAGCCTCCCAGGTAAACCTTGACAATCCCAGGTACATCTCTGAGCTCCCAGGTACACCATGACACTCCCAGGTCACCTCTGGCATTCCACCTCTTGCTCTCAGTGCACCTCACACTCCCAGGTACACCTCAGACACTCCATGTGCATGATGACACTCCCAGGTACACCTCTGACCTCCCAGGTACCCCTGACACTTCCAGGTACACCTCTGACACTCCCAGGTGCTCCTCTGATGCTCCCAGGTACTCCTCTGTCTCCCAGGTACACCTCTGGCCTCCCAGGTACACCATGACACTCCCAGGTACACCTCTGACCTCCCAGGCACACCTCTGACACTCCCAGGTACCCTCTGACACTCCTGGGTGCACACATCTGACACTCCCAGGTACACCTCTTACACTCCCAGGTGAACCTCAGACATTCCCAGGGACACCCTCAGCCTCCCAGGTACACCCCTGACACTCCCAGGTACACCTCTGGCCTCCCAGGTACTCCTCTGATGCTCCCAGGAACTCCTCTGGCCTCCCAGGTTCACCTCTGACACTCCCAGTTACACCGAACACTCACAGTTTACACCTCCAGACACTCCCATTTTGCCTCGGCCTCCCACCTACACCCTGACCTCCCAGTTACACCCCTAACACTCCTGGTTTTCTCCGACACTCCCAGTGCCTCTGACACTCCAGGTACACCACTGACACTACCAAATACCGCTGTCACTCCCAGGTACACCTCTGTTTCCAGCCCCGACACTCTTCAGGTGCCTCTGACACTCCCAGGTACACCTCTGACCTCCCAGTTACACCTCCGACACTCCCAGTTACCCCCTGACACTCCAGGTACACCTCTGGCCACTCCCATGCATGAATGACACTCCCAGGTACACCACTGACATCTCTCGGTACCCTCTGACACTCCCAGGTACCTCTGACACTCCCAGGTCACACTGACATGCCAGATTACCTCTGTGCTCCCAGGTCACCTCTGGCACTCCCAGGTACACCTCTGTCACTCCCAGGTACACCTCTGGCCTCCCATGTACCTCGAATAGCTTGCTCCCAGATACACCACCTGACATCTCCCAGGTACACCTCTGGCCTCCCAGGTACACCTCTGAGCATTTGAGTGCAGCTCACGCCCAGTTCACCTCCCTGACACTCCCAGGTAAACCTCTGACAATCCCAGGTACATCTCTGACCTCCCAGGTACACCACGCAACCTCCCAGGTACACCTCTGACATTCCAGGTACACCTCTTGCTCTCAGTACACCTCTGACCTCCCAGGTACCTCTGACCTCCCAGGTACACCTCTGAGCCTCCCAGGTACACTCAGACCTCCCAGTTGCCTCCGACACTCCCAGTTACACCTCCGGCCTCCCAGTTACACCCCTGACACTCCCAGGTACACCCCTGACATTCCCTAGGTACACCCCTGACACTCCCAGGTACAAGCTCTGACACTCCCAGGTACCTCCTGCATGGTCCTTCCTGACACGCAGTTACATCTCCCGACACTCCTGGTGCACCCTGACCTCCCAGGTACCCTCTGACACTCCCAGGTACCCTCTGCAATCCCAGGTGCACCTCTCTGATCTCCCAGGTACTCTCCTGACACTCCCAGGTGCACCGCAACCTCCCAGGTAAACCTCTGACACTCTCAGGTACCCTCTGACCTCCCCAGGTACACCTCTGGCCTCCCAGGGCCTTCTGACCTCCCAGTTACACCTCTAACCTCCCAGTTACACCCCTGACACTCCCAGGTACACCTCTGACAATCCCATGTGCATGAATATTCCCAGTACACCACTGACATCTCCAGGTACCTCTGACACTCCCAGGTACTCTGACATTTCCAGGTACACCTCCAGCCTCCAGGTGCCTCCTGACATCTCCCAGTTGCCTCTGACCTCCCAGACCCACCTCTGACCTCCCTGGTATGTCTCCGGCACTCCCAGGTACACCTCTTACACTCCCAGGTACACCTCAGGCCTCCCAGGGACACCTCAGCCTCCCAGGTACACCTCCTACACTCTCAGGTACACCTCTGACACTCCCAGTACACCTCAGGCACTCCTAGGTACATGAGACACCCGTGCACTCTGGCCTCCCAGGTACCCCTACAATTCCAGGTACACCTCTGACACTCCCAGGTACTCCTCCGTGCTCCAGGAACTCCTCTGGCCTCCCAGGTACCTCTGGCCTCCCAGGTACACCATGACACTCCCAGGTACACCTCCCAACCTCCCAGGTACACCTCTGGCCTCCCAGGTACCTCTGACACTCCCTGGTACGCATCTGACCACTCCCAGGACACCTCGCACCTCCCAGGTACCTCAGACACTCCCAGGTACACCTCTGACCTCCCAGGGACATCTCAGAGCACCTCCAGGTACACCCCTGACACATCCATTTGTAACACTCCCAGGTACTCCTCCTGATGCTCCCAGGAACTCCTCTGAAACTCCCAGGTACCTCTGACACTCGCAGGTACCTGACACTTCCAGGTACAACTGACCTCCCAGGTACCTCAGACACTCCCAGGTACACCTCAGACAATCCCAAGTGCACTCTGGCCTCCCAGGTACACCTGACCTCCCAGGTACACCCCTGACACTCCCTGGTACCTCTGACACTGCCAGGTACACCTCCTGACACTCCCAGGTACACCCCTGACCTCCAGGTACACCCCTGACTCCTGGTACACCTCTGAGCCTACCCAGGTACCTCTGACACTCCCAGGTACACCTCTGACACTTCAGGTACAAAGCCTGACACTCCCAGGTACACCTCAGACGCTCCCAGGTGCACCTCAGACACTCCCAGGTACACCTGACACTCCTGGTACACCTCTGACAGCCTACCAGGTGCACCTCTGACTCCTACCAGGTACCCTCAGACACTCCCAGGGACACCTCTGGCCTCCCAGTGCACCCTAGAACTCCCAGGGACCTCTGGCCTCCCAGGTGCTCTTCTGATGCTCCCGTCCTCTGGCCTCCCAGGTACCTTTGACCTCCCAGGTACCTCAGACACTCCCAGTGCACCTCAGGCACTCCCAGTGCACCTCTGCAGCCTCCCACACAGGTACTCTTCTGATGTGGGGCTCCTCTGGCCTCCCAGGTACACCTTTGACACTCCCAGGTACCTCAGACACTCCCAGTTACACCTCCAGACACTCCCAAGGTACACCTCTGTTGCTCCCACATGCACCCGGGACGCTCAGTTGCACCCCTACCACTCCTGAGTGCACCTCCGGCTTGCTCCCAGGTACACCTCTGACCTCCCAGGTACACCACTGACTTGCTCCCAAATACACGCTGTCACTCCCAGGTACACCTCTGACACTTCCAGCCTGACACTTCCAGGTACACCTCTGACACTCCCAGGTACCCTTCACACTCCCAGTTACACCTGACACTCCCAGGTACACCTCTGACTTGCTCCCATGTTACATGAATGACACTCCCAGATACACTACTGACATCTCCCAGGTACACCTCTGACACTCCCAGGTACACACTCTGACATTCCCAGGTGCCTTCTGACACTCCCAGTTACACCTCTGACACTCCCCCAGGTAAACCTTTGACAATCCCAGGTACATCTCTGACACTCCCAGGTTTACCATGACACTCCCAGGTACACCTCTGACATTCCCCAGGTACACCTCTTGCACTCTCGGGCCACACCTCTGACTTGCTCCCAGGTACACCTTTGACACTCCAGGTACACCTCTGACTTGCTCCCAGGTACCTCAGGCTTCTTTCTCAGTTACCTCCGGCTTACTCAGTTACCTCCGCTTACTCCCAATTACACAACACTCCCCAGGTACACCCCTGACATTCCCAGGTACCCTGATGCTCCCAGGCCTGGCTTGCCTGACCTCCCAGGTACGCATCTGACACTCCCAGGTACACTTCTGACACACCCAGTT
>NW_024750116.1:0-1418 GCF_018991925.1 Homarus americanus | reverse complement strand
TATTGATTTTTTTTTATTTCACGTACACATACATACACCCAGAGAGATATATTTAGACAGACAGAGTGGACAAGAAAAATACGTGTGTGTGTGTGTGTGTGTGTGTGTGTGTGTGTGTGTGTGTGTGTGTGTGTGTGTGTGTGTGTGTGTGTGTGTGTGTGTGTAATCCTAGAGCTGCTCTAAATTGTCATGTCCTCCTTCACCACTTTCCACTTCCTCAGATCACCTTGGTAGAGGTGAAGGAGGGGCAGCTCTAGTTTATTACGGGTCGTCTGTGTTAAACTGTGTGAGGACTGACTGTGTGTTTATATATATTGTTATTGTTCTCTCTCTCTCTCAACGAATTAGTCAACAGGTAGACCAACCAGATAACAAGTGTACCAATTAGGTAACATAGACCAACCAGACAACAAGTGTACCAATCAGACAGCAGGTAGACCAATCAGACAACAGGTAGATCAGTAATGGATTAGAGGCAGGATGAGGAAGAGGGGCGTGTGTGTCACCACCTGGGTTGATCTTAGTGGCACTTGGTGGTGTCATGACCTGAAACAACCCTGCTTCAGTCAGTCATGAAAGACGACGACGATCATTGGGCTGACTAACACACCCAAAGACCTGTAACATACGTGTCTATATTAGAATCCCTGACTACTTGGGGTGGGTGAGTTACGAGGTATTGTTCTAACCTCTCACAGTCAGATGGAGCCTCGCCCTGGCCTCTCACAACCTCATGGAGCCTCGCCCTGGCCTCCACGTCAACCAGCTTGTGCTTTTGTTTATTTACGGCCTCTTAACACGTCAGGCTCCTCCTACCTCCCTAATAGTGATGGTCTCTTTTACACGTGACGGTGAGAGTGTCTGTAGCTGTTGGGAGTGCTGGTAGTAGTAGTAGTAGTAGTAGTAGTAGTAGTAGTAGTAGTAGTAGTAGAAAAGTAATGGTGGAATGTTAGTCGGTTAAAGTCTATTGGCAGCTCAACTGTAACACGTCAGTTGAGAAACATGAAGTAATCTCATTTTAGTTTATTATTATTTAATAGGACAGCGAAGGCCATCACTCGTCTGCCTCATCTGGATTTTATTTCATATGATTATTATTTTCCTCCTGAGTCTGCCCAGTGTTTTTTTTTTATTCTGCCCAGTACTTGTCCAGTAGTAGTCTTTTTCATAGATTTCTTGTTTTGTATGTGTGTTGGTTCAGGGGTGTGTTGAATGTGTTGGTTCGGGAGTGTTGTTAAGGGGTGTGTTGAATGTGTTGGTTCAGTGTGTTGAGTGGGTTGGTTCAGGGTGTGTTGAGTGTGTTGATTCGGGGGTGTGTTGAGGTGTAGTTCAGGGGTGTGTTATGTTGTCTCAGGGGTGTGTTGATCTCGCCACACTTGACCGTCTGCTTGATCGAGCTGTTATGCTGTACCAGACAG
>NW_024750115.1:0-16507 GCF_018991925.1 Homarus americanus | reverse complement strand
CTCTCTTATCCTCTCAGTCTCATTTTGTTGTTAATTTTTTACGGAGAATGTAAGAGGAGACGCCCGTGACAGGAGTCGCCCGTGACAGGAGTCGCCCGTGACAGCAGCGATATACAAAGTGACACTGGCGACAATGTGCCCTGGGCTCGTGCAGTGTTTAGCTGACACCGTGTCGGGGAGAATATTAATTTGCGGATGTTAGCTGAAGGTGCCTGTATACTGTGCATTAGAAGAGCTGGCGCTTATGTGTAACAGGGAAGACGTGTTATAGCGTCGCTCGCTGGGAGGAATGAGAGAGAGAGAGAGAGAGAGTCGTTTATATGTTGTTTTAGCAGTGCGTTGATGGCATACGATTAAGCAATCAAGTAGAGCGTGTCCGAGTTGAAATAGGCGAGAGTGATAGTGTGAACTGCATTAGAGAATTGACCATTATACTGGGTGGTAGAATACGGAAGTGGAGGAAACTGAATGACTGACTCGGAGTGAGGGACTTGAGGGGTGAGATGGATTATGTGGTAGAGGTTTAAATAAGATTCAGATAGAAATCTTTAATGTCAGAGAAGTGAGGGAATATAAACCTTAAGTTACAATGTGAATAGTTGAGAGAAACTAGAAGTAGGAACAAATGTAGTGACTTCAGTATTTTCTTTTTCTTGTGAGTGAAGTAAGTTTAAAGATGATAACTAATACGTTGAATACCACGTTTCAGTAGTCTTTGATTTATAATGTGGAGCGAATATACAATAAATATGTTGTTGAAGACATTAAATGTTACCGAGCTATTGGTTTCCAGGTGATGGCAGTGATACCAGAGTTGAAATTGGAAGTAGTCTGCTGGGAGGCCGTCCGTAAGATTGTTATTAAGATTGGTGCCGTCTTTACAAGTTCCGGTTATTGACAGGTTATTCATATGTAAAGGAAAAGGGAGGGAGCAAGAACAAGGCCTTGAGGCAAGACTGTACAGAGGAACTGTGGGTAGACGAAATGAACAATTTTATATAGGAAAAATTCGAGTGGCGAAATTCAGGAAATTTGGCAAAAAATACACTGATACTAACACTTACCAAAGGGTTCGAAGACGTCTGGGATAACAGGAAAAGGTTATTGCTAGTTGAAACAATCTGAAAAACAAAACATACATTTGCAGCAGAACTGTCAAAAAATCGATATTCACCCAAGTTGTTAAAGGTACCGACTTTAGGGGTTGGGGTGGTGTGTGCAGGGGCAACTTTCTGAGAACTGGAGAAAGTAATTGTAGACATTGGAAGTCTGACAGGTGTTTATCATAAGGGGAGACTTAATCCTACGCCGCACCACAACAAAGTTTTAGATGTTTCTAACTGGACAATAACGACGGAAAATACTGTTAATCGAACTCGTATGGGATGACATCATGATATATCCTCTTGCCAAGTTTGCTTAAAGGTCATTAATGTTTGTTTGAGTTATTATATTCACAAAATCGGACACATGCATACTCAGATGGGCACAAATTAGTTGCTAAATTGGTTTGATTGAGTTCCTAAAAGCATCTTTGACAGGACCACAGGCGGAAATTGTGACATATCAGAGTCAACGAGATGTGTTTTTCTTAAGGACTTAGTCGTGTGATGAGATCAGGACAAGGAAGAGCCAGACTGATGTGATTAAAATAAATGCGTTTACGAGATTTTATCAAGGAGCAAAGACATTCATTATTCCCGTGTTAGGCTATCTGGTTCATATTCATTCAAGGAATAAAGGTTTTTTTATCTGTGAAGTTATCAATTGCTGTACTGTACATACTAGTTAATGCCTATAGTATTGTATTGTGTTTGTAATTTCTTTCCTTGACTTCTCTTAAACTGTTTGTGTGCCTAGAAAGATACCACTGAATTGCCATCGTTAATATTAACTGAATAAACTGCAAACTTCCTACTAAAAACCTCGTGTTGATAAAACATATGATCAATTACAAGACAACCTTGTAATCCTTTTATTTTTTTTAGACTGGCGGTGTTGGGGTAACATCCACTATATTTAATATATCATTATAAATCATTTCTTCAATATTGATTTTAACTCCAATATTGGAAAATCGGGGTCATAATTCACTGAGGGGTTTATCTACACAAGCGGAAAGGAGGTATGTAACCCTGTGGGGCTCCCAGAGTTTAATCCAACAGTACTTGTGAACTAAGTCTTCTCCTGGGCGATAGTTTGTGTACATTATGTGGACAGAAAGTGTTTGTGCCCGTACACAGTTAATTATGACCAGCTGAGCATACCAGTACTATGCAACTCTAGTATACACTATAAGTTGTTGTCTGCGGTGAAGAGGTTTAGAAAACAAACATACACAAACGCACAGTACAGTACATGTCTTCCCACTAACTACCTCCCACAGCTCGCTGGCCAGAGTCACACACACTCCTCCCTCCGAGGTCCCAACGATTACTGGATCAGGTCAGGTGAGACACACTTTGACATCTAACACTGAAATAAATCCAATTTCTCTTTTACTGAACCCTTCATGGTGAAATCTTGGCTTAGGGCTTGACACCTGAGTTCAAGGTTCTAGTCCAGAAGTGTTGCAGTATTAACCGTACTTGAACACAGTTAATACAAGTATCTATACATCATTTATTTCCTCGATATATTTCAATACATATAACGTTTGTCTTTATTATATCCACATATTCATTCATAATTTCTGAGTGAATATTTTCTTTATTTCTCCAATCTTTCTCTCTCTATTTTTATTCTGGCACTTCTATATCCGTGTACCATCAATCTTTATTCCTCTCTCTGTTAGTGACATCAAGTTCTCTGAGCTGCTGCACAAACTCGGGGTCGAGGCCAACTTTAATACATTTTTTCCCTCTTGTATGTAGTGCAGTAGGTCGGTTAATTAAACTTGCACCGTGATCGACTGTGGGTTTTTTTTTTATCAATTTACGGTGGCAGGATAATATTGACGGTCAGAATCCCCGGTTCCCACTGAACACTCCAATATAACCCTGGTAATTCTATCTCACTGGTGTGGTGGCTTATGTGAGGGTCGGTGCTAGCTTAACATGTCTGGCCAGTGTGGTGGCTTATGTGAAAAGTCGTGCTTGGCTTAGTGTGGTGGCTTATGTGAGAAGTCGTGCTTGGCTTAGTGTGGTGGCTTATGTGAGAGGTCGTGCTTGGCTTAGTGTGTCTGTCTGTTGTGTAGTGGCTTATTTGAGGGGTTGTGGCTGCCTTAGCGTGTCTGGTTATAGTGTGGTACTTTTCCAAAATTCTGATTATTTATTTGATATATTTTTAAATTGGCCAACTATATGTAGAATTTTATGCCGATTTCAAATATGTTGTTTTTTCCTGAAATGGACGGCTCAAAAGATACACGCATAATTACGTAGTTCAATTGCACGCATTTATATTGTACTATCTCAATATAAATAATACGCTAATAGTCGCGCTGTAAATAATAAAAATCTTGAAGTATTTCTGCTATAACGCGAATGTGGTTTATATTGCTGGGATCCTTAGTAACAACATAATATATATATATATATATATATATATATATATATATATATATATATATATATATATATATATATATATATATATATTTGTTTAAATAAATTGTGTAGTTGGGGCCATTAACTAACCTAACCTAACCTAACCACACAAACGCGGGGGCTTGTTTACTGGGCACCCTCCCCCACCCACCCCCTCGCATCGTGTGGAAGGCCAAGCGAAAAAGCATTACAACGCTCAACGGGGAAGCATGCCGCGTTCATGCTTATCTTCAAGACTGACTTAGCATGTGTGGCTGTGGTGTTGTGGATCGTGTAAAAGTGACTTAGCTTTTCAGGCTGATCTACACCTCTTGAGAATTCTTGTGCTCCTCTTTTGTTGTATTGTACATATAAATAAATCATCTTAGAACGTCCCTGATTAAATTAACATCGATGCAATATTTTTAGTCTTATGTAGCTAAAGACACAACTATCGGTGTATAAGCCAATAATCGATGCGGCTCTCTTGAAGGTGGACCTGCAGCCTTGGGAGGGCTATAAATAATGTGTGAGTTAATCTCCATCAACAACAAAAATATGTTGTCTTAAACCTACAGATTCTATAAGTGAATTGTCAGGGATCGTAAGAATACTTTTCGTAGAGCCTAAGTATTTCATTTATATTTGTTTGGTTAAGATAGTTACAAAAAAGGTGGGATATTATTATCGGTATTTATTATCTACAGATGGCACACGACTAAGCGTATAGACATGACATAAAACTGCTGTAGTTTATCTTGGTTAGGTGACTCGAGGGCACCATATTGGCTCCATGCATGTGTAGTTGATGTTGGTAAACAATGCTACGTGAAAGCTGTC
Source organism: Homarus americanus (assembly GCF_018991925.1). Taxonomy (NCBI): domain Eukaryota; kingdom Metazoa; phylum Arthropoda; class Malacostraca; order Decapoda; family Nephropidae; genus Homarus; species Homarus americanus. Next base: position 12,140 of record NW_024750115.1, on the reverse strand, counting down.
TCATCCTCCCTTTCCGCGTTTAGAAACAAAATGATCGGATGTTATTGATGGGGAATGTGTTAGTCCACTGCAGGAGGAGTGAAAAATATACAGATTCCTTAGAGCACCAACTGAGGGTAATACGAGTCAATTGAAAGCATCGTTTTCTTCCCTTGAGAACTTAGTTGTAACTTTACTTTTAATAGCTGCTGTCTAGTATATGAAACGACTAGTACATGGTTTAAAGACTCTATTTGTTGAAACACTTAAAGGCTTTTCGTGATAACAACAGCTTCCCCGAGGTGTGTTGTGTCTAGTAAGGTATAACTAGTCATATGAAAATACTTCTCTAAATTCTAACATACGACTCCTGGATATTAATATTTTATAGATCCCTTTTTTGTATAGTCTTGATACATCGTCAACAACACTGACTTGTTTCACTGTGATTGTTGTATAATTGTTAACATTTTTATCGTCAGTTTAACAGCTCTAGTTTTGCCCCTCTCTCGACCTCCTCTCTGTAACACTAAAATTTCTATCTTTTCTTCCATTATCTCCCAAATTTGCCAATCCAGCTTTAAACTTTCTCATTTCCCTCTGCCTTTCACGATGTAGTTTCTGTTGGTGTAATATATTTGTTGAGTGTAATAGCCCCGGACCCCTCAGCACAACACTGGCAAATGGCAGCACAAGTGTAACAACTACCATTATATCTTTTAAACTATTCTTGTAATAGTTGGGTAGTGGCTCTTAGTTTGTGAAATGGTCTCTTTCTCGGATAGAGTATATGGGGATATATTTTTTATTTTATGTAATCAACAGTTATTTCCATATGGCAGGGCTGAGCACGAATGGCTTTAAAATATTAGGCGTAGTTAAGTCTTTCAGCTACAATAAAATGATAAAGCTTAAAAACATCATATTTTGTTTTTGTTTCCAGTTTGAGAATTTGTCTTGTAACGAGTTGGACAAAGAGCGTGGAGACGTATACATAAATGCACAAGGACAATATCCACATGGTGTGTACTGTGGCCGTAGTGTAGTATTGTGCTCGTTGCCAAAGTTACACCAGGCTAAAGTTTAACAATAGTACATGTGGTGTTTGGTAAAAATCTTTCTTTTTGTTTTTCAATGACATATTTCCTGTAGTATAAATTAAAGTTTAACATTACCACTCAGTGTAAATACTCACAGATGCATTATTTTTCATGATAAAATATAAAATAGTGTATTTGTTAAGAATTACCTTTTAAGAGTGGGCTGAAACCACTAACTCCACTCCCAGAGACAGACATCCGCTCCATACACCATCTATGACAACGAATGAGCAGACTGACCTGTAAAGTCAGACATAAACCTTGAGCTGATCTCCTGAACCACCGGAATTTCGGGGTCCTGTCTTTCTCGGTGTAAAAATCAATACATCTCGTGTGACAAAGCCAGTGACCTAACCTTAACAAATAAATTCATATCTATGCGCTTTCTGTATATGGCCGACTTCCCCCTAGCCAAATAAAATGGAGGACTTTGCTCTAGAGGGGATACAAAACATTCCACAACTTTTCACTTTTCGTTAATAAATTACTTCTTCTGCAGAGTCGTACGGGACCACTTTCACCTGCAATACTCTTCTGAACATCATTAATAAAACAAATTTAATCAGTTTCGTAAGTGTTTAAATATTTCCCGTTTACAGTTAGTGATATATTATTCGTCTGAGACAAAAACATGTATTTTCCTCCCCAATTTGACTAACACGATGAAGACGATATTATAACTTAACACGACATCTTGAACAATATGTTTCCTATAGTGTGTATGTGTGTGTGTGTGTGTGTGTGTGTGTGTGTGTGTGTGTGTGTGTGTGTGTGTGTGAGATGCATGAAATTAGTTAATACATTATGGCCAAACTGTCTTTCCTCTCTGGTATTCCTTCCCTCACTACACTCACGCTGCTCCTCCATAACCCGGTAGTTACTGTTGTCTTGAAAGGAAACACTGTATAATTAAGATAAATATTACAACAATTAAACATTATACAGTTTCCTATAATGTAATTAGTAAGTTTAAAATATGAGAAGAATTAATGACAATATAAGTTTAAAAAAAAAATATTATGGTAGGCCAAATAACATTATTACATCATGAAGTCACAGTCCGTAAACCTTGAATAATAACCTCATTATTTTTGCTCTGATTTACAGTCTTGTGTCTGATGTACTGACGAGTATTATAATGTGTACAGTCATTAATATCATGGCTTGAATAGAATGACTCTCGAACTATAAATTAAGTATATAACTCTCAGAGAAAAAAACATGTGACAAAAAACTATGAAGGAGTGTTAGTGTGGCTGTAAATCACAATTAGTTTTCCCTGCACTACCGGGTAACAGTCGAAGTAGCTCTACCTGACGTGCTTAACACAATTATAGGAACAAGAACAAAAGCCAGAGTGATATAGAGATAAAGGAAGTGGGTGAGAGGGAGAGGATGAAAAGAACAGTTAATAAGGAAAGAGAGAGACAGAGAGAGAGAGAGAGAGAGAGAGAGAGAGAGAGAGAGAGAGAGAGAGAAACCCCTATTACCGACTGGCATGTTTACGAGTGTGGTTATAAAGTCATTACCAACATGATATAGAAGAAGATCGATTTCAGAATCTAGGGAGAGAGGTCAGAAGGCACACTTTTTAAGTATCATGTATCTGTGAAGTTATGCCAGTGTCACTTTATGTTAGTAATGAATTTTATAGCTTTAACATATCATTGATAATTAATGATTTACAAATAAAGAAAAATTTTCCACCTTTTGTATTTATTTACAATATTAAATGTATCCATTGGAGCACGATATTCACAAATTAATAAATGGTTAATTTTATTTTTGTCACGCAAATAATAAATTCCTCGATTGGTATAATTATGTTGTGATTAAACGGCTACAGATGTTTGTGATTTTGGTGGGGGTGGAGGCAGGTCGACGTTGTCTTATGGACAATTTCCAGTGATTCTTTAACGCAAAATCATCATGATGGTAATACTAAGAGATTCTTTTTGTCTTGAGGAGGCTTAGGATCAGTTCTATAAAAAAATTCTTAGCGACATTAAGGCATTTGTCTACAAACGATCTTGGGTACTTTAAGTTCAATCCAATATTATAGATACCTGTATATTCAAATTCCACGTCAATGAATGTTTTTACGTCCTCTACGAATATGCAGTCCAGAATTCATAGATGAGGTATTTGAATATATCTATAATATTGGACTGAACTTAAAGTACCCTTGACCTTTTACTGTGGCCTTGTTATTAACTACTCATCCGGTCTGTACTCTCCCCTGAAGATATGCATTATACGAAAGCGCTTGGGAACTTCGTGTTGTCTTTTTTCCTTGTGGTTATCAGCAGATATTTGGATCATGTGCACTTAAAATGATACGAATATATTTTCATAAATATTCATGTTTGCCCCTGTGTGTGTGTGTGTGTGTGTGTGTGTGTGTGTGTGCACTGCATCGTCGTAGTGTCTTACTTATATAATAATATAATATTCTATATTGATTAGATAGCATAATTCTAAATCGTTAATTAATAATATTGGGATATAAACATACTCAAGTGAGCTGGTAGTATATTGATGTGATTGTGACTTAATACAAACTTCTATTATTCTAAGTATCTTCGTTCATTGAGTCTTGATCCATAGTAACATAGACAGTGTTTTCCTATATAGTTTGCCTATCATTTACCTGTGGGTGTAGAAGTTTTATTTCATCTCCAGTTTTTTCGTCTGTTTCTACCCAATATTTTCTCCTCAGCTCAACTCTTTGGCTTCCCACGTGAAAAAGTTTTAATGTATACAAAAAAGTATGCTTTTTCAAAGAGTGTGTTAAGGGATTTTTACGGTTAAGTTAGGAACGCTCAGAGCACGTTGATTACAGTTCGCCAAGTCGTTTGGAGTTGCAGCTGCAGCGCTTCACCACACGTACCCAGTTTTTCTTGGTCGTATAAAAGGGAATTGTGAGATGGGAATCCAGAGTGTATATTTTCTCTCTTTTTATGAACATTTTAGTCTGTTTACATTTCTATTTTCAGGACATGTATTTGTGTGTGTGTGCGGGGGTGTGCGGGTGTGTGTGGGTGTGTGTGTGGGGGAGGTGTATGTGTGTGTGTGTGTGTGGGTGTGCGGGTGTGTGTGTGTGCGGGGTGTGCGGGTGTGTGTGGGTGTGTGTGTGGGGGAGGTGTGTGTGTGTGTGTGTGTGTGGGTGTGCGGGTGTGTGTGTGTGTGGGGGTGGGCAGGTGTGTGTGTGCAGGGGGTGTGTGTGGGGGTGTGTGTGTGGGGGGAGGTGTATGTGTGTGTGTGGGTGCAGGGTGTGTGTGTGTGTGCGGGGGTGGGCGGGTGTGTGTGTGCGGGGGTGTGTGGGTGTGTGTGTGGGGGAGGTGTATGTGTGTGGGTGGGTGTATAATATGTAACAAAGTTTATAGTTCAACAAGTATTGATGTCTTGGAAGATATTAGAAGTAACAATCATTCCTTGATAAGAGCCGAGTCTGCAGACCATCACAGGCGTGAAGAGATGAAGCACAACTTGAATAATTACATTAAAGCCTTGAGAAGCTTCGGTGCAGCAGGAGTTAACTGACATATGCTTAAGTTTACTAGATTCCTGGTAATTACAGCAGGTGTGTTGAACAGGGTTGTCAACAGGCACAATGATCTTGGTTTGGGAAAACTAAAAACCTTGAGATTAGGGAAGAGGACGCCACAGTGGGGTAACAGACAGACACGCACAGCGGCAGCCTCAGCTACAAAGGAGCAGAGGAATTACAAATTTAAAATATAATTTAAAGGATGACATATGTGTCTCAGGCCGTTATGGTTGCAAGGGGAACAGGTGACAGGCGGTGGTATATTAGGCAGTCTGGCATGTGGCAAGATGACGGGGTAAACCTCAGGAGCCGCAGTGTTCTCAGACATTCAGCCAAGCACTGGAGGGATTTCCTGGAGCAACCATCGACTCACAGCCAAACGTCCTGTGAAGGAATTATAGTGTGTATATATATATATATATATATATATATATATATATATATATATATATATATATATATATATATATATATATATATATATATATATATATATATATATATATATAAAGAAAAGAAGAAACACAGAAGTTCCCAAGCGCTTTCGTGTAATTCACATCTGTACTCACCCCTGAAGATGTGAATTACACAGCTGCTATACTATGATTTATCACGCACCCACAGTGATTTACTTGCATATATATATATATATATATATATATATATATATATATATATATATATATATATATATATATATATATATATATATATATATATATATATATATCTTGATAAAATCACACGGGAAAAGGGAAACAACGGAGCACCTTAGCTTTCGTCCTTATTCAAAACATCTTCAGAGGCAACTGGATTACATGGACAGAGAGAGGCTTAAATATACAGGGTGACCTTTAAAACATGAGGTCAGGTCATAATGATGTCATCCACTAATCCCCACACCAACACACACGTAGAGGAGCTTAAGAGAAGGGGGGTGATGTGACTAGTCAGGTCAGGTCAAAAATAAGGGACCCACTAAGTAACTATCATACATCTAGATCAAAGGTTTTCAAAGCATTTTTAACCTTGGGCCACTGACAAATACATTTATGTAACATATTATCAGTTTTGAACTGACCATAACTGAGGTTTATTGATTTTAATTCCTTAATCAAACTAGCTTCAACCAGAAGTATTTCTGTGACACAAGATGGTTTAAATACTTCTAAGCTTTTTTCCCAAGCAATGGGATGATTATTATTCCTAACATGAACGAACAAGGCACTGCTTTCAGATGCTGTTCTGATATTGTACTTATGTTGTTTGATTCTGAGCTGCAGTGTTTTTCCTGTCTGTCCTACATAATTACAATTACATTTGCTACATGGAATACAATAAACACTTCCATTTACATTCAAACTTGGGTTATTTCTTATTAACATATTGGTAATGGTTGAGTCATACTTGAAAACAACATTAATATTTAGTAGCTTGAGGGACCGAACTAACGGGACAAATTCATTACGATAGGGCAGAGTCAAAATATTCTTAAGTGTAGGAACTTGTCTGGTTTGAGAGGAATGAAAGGATTTTTTAGCCCTTTTAAAACAACGATCAACAAACACAGAAGGGTACCCGAGTTTCTGTGCAATGGAACGAATGTGTTTCAATTCATCGTCAATAAATTCAGAGTCACAAATACGCAGACATCTTAAGAACATAGCAGAAAAAACTGACATTTTGGTAGACTCCAGGTGATTCGATAAAAAGTGAATGAAACTGTCTACCTGTGTGGGCTTTCTGTATACCATAAATTTGTAGTTTTGGCCATTTCTCATGATAAGCATATCAAGGAATGGAAGGGATCCATTTATTTCTCTTTCAATTTTGAATGTGATAATTGGGACAATATCATTAAGCTTGTCTAAAAATTCCAATGGGTCACTGTTTTTAGGCCAAAGACAAAGAACATCATCTACATATCTATACCATGGAGGAATAAAGTCCACTATATTGGGTAGTAATCTAGACTCAAAAAACTCCATATAAATACAGGCTAGAGGAGCAGAAAGACAATTACCCATGCTCATGCCAAATATTTGCTTGTAGAACTTCCCATTTGCTCTAAACACATTGTCAGTTACGCATAACTCTATCAATTTGAGGAAAGTATCATGTTCAATAGTTAAATCTAACAGTTGTAATTTATCTTTAAGAAATGAAAGTAGGTCTTTCACAGGTACTCTAGTGAACAGTGAATTTACATCAAAACTTATTAATTCGCAAGGTTCATTGTGTTTCTTGAGTTTATCAATTAAATCACTGATATTGTGTATATGTGAATTAGATATTTGGCCTGTAAGAGGGGATAGCATCTTTACCAGTCATTTGGATAATTTGTAAGTAACAGAACCCACAGAACTCACGATAGGACGTAATGGATTGTTAAGCTTGTGTGTTTTGATCAATCCATACATATAAGGTAAAGTGGGATTGATTTGAGAGAGCTGTTTGATGAGATCGGGGTTCTTTTTCAATAACATCATCATTTTGGAATTAGATAACTTATTAATATTTTCCAGGGGATCTTTCGTAAGCTCACAATACGTGCTTTCATCACTAAGTAATGAATTCATCTTATAATTGTAGTCACTTTTATCCAAAATTACAATAGCATTAGACTTATCAGCCTTGGTAATATGGATATTCTTATTTCTTTTCAAGTTTATCAAGGCTGTTTCAAATCTTTTTGGAATGTTAGAAACAAATTTCTTATATAAAACACTATGTCTACAACCTTTAGCTATGGAAATATATTCATGTGTAACATCTGACGACTTATTCTTTTCCAGGTTGATTAAACCTTTAGCAATAGTAAGCGGATTAACACACCGTTGAGTGATAGAAAACTTCCTACCAAAAACAAGAACAAGTTTCTCATTTGTCTGTAGATCATAAGATGATAAGTTTATGAACAAATATGGATCACTCAATATGGTCCAGTAACTCTCGTCAAACAGAGCATTTAATTTGGCATTTAACCTTCTTTTTTGGGCTTTGTCAGTTTCACTAAGAAGTTGATATACAAAATCACGAATGGTGTGCCACTTATCAACACAAACACTGTTTTGCAGAAGTATTTTACACTGAGCACTGTGTTTAAAGGCTAATTTCACACTATCACTTGAACTCTTGATAAGGGAATCTAGAAACACTTTATCCAACTCGTAGAATGCTTGATTGTCCAGATTTCTTAGTCTACTTGGAAGACAGGACTTGGGAACAATTTTATCATCTCTGCAATCTTTCAAAAACTTCAACTTGTTTTTGAGACTATGAGCCTTCAGCAAACTCTTCTTGTAGTTACGGTAGATGGGGCGAAGATGAGGATGTTGTTGACAGATTAAGGACACAGCGTAGGAGAGACGTGTAAGTTCCATATTTCATGTAGATCCACAATGAAAACGTGGATAAGACAAATCTAGATAAAATCACACGGGAAAAGGGAAACAACGGAGCTAAGGTGCTCCGTTGTTTCCCTTTTCCCGTGTGATTTTATCTAGATTTATCTTATCCACGTTTTCATTGTGGATCTACATGATAAATATATATATATATATATATATATATATATATATATATATATATATATATATATATATATAACAAAGAAGTCTCTCTGTCTGTTTGTTTGTTTGTTTATTTGTTTGTGTGTCCGCACGAGAATCTCTGAAATTACTTTACCGATCTGTAGTGATGATGGATGGTGTTATATATAGTGATTATGGATGGTGTTATATCTTGTGATGATGGATGGTGCTCTATGTAGTGATGATGGATGAAGTTATATGTAATGATGATGGGTGGTGTTATATGTAGTGATGATGGGTGGTGTTATATGTAGTGATGATGGGTGGTGTTATATGTAGTGATGATGGGTGGTGTTATATGTAGTGATGATTAGACAATAAAATAATAACAGTTTAATGCTAAAAAAATATACTTTGCTGTACTGCTGTAGTGAAAAACATGGTGGAACTTATATACACCGTTAATGAACTATTGATGGAAGAAGAAGTTTTGGGAACTGAACAGTGAGGGTGGCGTCCTACCGTTGCCTAGCGGATGAGCCACGATTCTGCTAGTGGTACATATAACATAGTACGGTGTCGCCTCTGAACTGAATAAAATCATCTGTCGTTAACCAAATAAAATATTAAAAATGACGACCCTGTAGTGAAGATGTTAGTGTTGTGGAAAAATGTATTATGAAATATTTCAACTATGAAGACGAATCCGTTTTTAATTTTGTTTATTGTAGTTTATCTTGTGTTGTCTGTGTGTTGAGGACAATATGTAGAAAATTGATCTGTAAATTTGTATGGCTTACACATCAGTAGGGTAGAGAAACAAGACACATATTTTATTATATTTTATTTATGTGTTTTACATATATAGACCTCACCCTCACCGCTCCTCTGTGGTGATGAGCTTGGTTTGAGGCAATTTTTTAGCCTTAAGCACCTGTGAGTATGACATCACAGGCCCATTTTCGGGTTTGGTTTGGGGTCCTTTTATGACCTCAACCACCTTAGGCTTCTGTTGTGGTGTAGTTATGGGAGCGGGGTTTTCTGACACCGAACCACGATTTCCACGTTTCCGGGGAATCCTCTGGGGCTTTGGTGCGAGTTGGGGTCCTTTTATGGCCTCAACCACCTGAGGCTTCTCTTGTGGTGTAGTTATGGGAGCGGGGTTTTCTGACACCGAACCACGATTTCCACGTTTCCGGGGAATCCTCTGGGGCTTTGGTGCGAGTTGGGGTCCTTTTATGGCCTCAACCACCTGAGGCTTCTCTTGTGTTGTGGTTTGAGGCTTTACTTTATCCTTAACCAAGTGTGAGTATGACATCACAGGCCCATTTTGTAGCTTGGGTTGGGGTTGTTTTGTAACCTGTGGTGGTTTGCTTCGCTCTTTCTCGTCAAGATCAACTAACTCGAGCCATGAGAGGCTCGAGTTAGCATAAGCGACAACGTCCAAAACTTCTGTATAAGTCATATTGCTCAAGTAATTTTTGTTTTATAAAAACTGTTATACCGAAGTACAGTACAGACTTTGCTCACCGAGCTTCAGGACATCATGAAAAAATATCGAGGTAAACACGATTTTGTGACATAAAACCAAATAATGTAGGTTGGAACAGTGTAGTGTAGTGTAGAGGAGTAGTGCCGTGGTGAAGATACAGTATATAGTGATAGTAACGAACATAGAGCTTATAGTAACAGTAGTGACGTACAGTATATAGTGATAGTAACGAAAATAGAGTTTATAGTAACAGTAGTGAACATTGTGTATAGTAACAGTAGTGAACATTGTGTATAGTAACAGTAGTGAACATTGTGTATAGTAACAGTAGTGAACATTGTGTATAGTAACAGTAGTGAACATTGTGTATAGTAACAGTAGTGAACATTGTATATAGTAACAGTAGTGAACATTGTGTATAGTAACAGTAGTGAACATTGTGTATAGTAACAGTAGTGAACATTGTGTATAGTAACAGTAGTGAACATTGTGTATAGTAACAGTAGTGAACAGTAGTGAACATTGTGTATAGTAACAGTAGTGAACATTGTATGTAACAGTAGTGAACATTTGTATAGTAACAGTAGTGAACATTGTATATAGTAACAGTAGTGAACATTGTATATAGTAACAGTAGTGAACATTGTGTATAGTAACAGTAGTGAACATTGTGTATAGTAACAGTAGTGAACATTGTGTATAGTAACAGTAGTGAACATTGTAGTAACAGTTGTGTATAGTAACAGTAGTGAACATTGTATATAGTAACAGTAGTGAACATTGTGTATAGTAACAGTGAACATTGTGTATAGTAATAGTAGTGAACATTGTATATAGTAACAGTAGTGAACATTGTGTATAGTAACAGTAGTGAACATTGTGTATTGTAACAGTAGTGAACATTGTGTATAGTAACAGTAGTATATAGTAACAGTAGTGAACATTGTGTATAGTAACAGTAGTGAACATTGTGTAGTAGTAACAGTAGGTAACAGTAGTGAACATATAGTAACAGTAGTAACAGTAGTGAACATTGTGTATAGTAACAGTAGTGAACATTGTGTATAGTAACAGTAGTGAACATTGTGTATAGTAACAGTAGTGAACATTGTATATAGTAACAGTAGTGAACATTGTATATAGTAACAGTAGTGAACATTGTATAGTAACAGTAGTGAACATTGTGTATAGTAACAGTAGTGAACATTGTGTATAGTAACAGTAGTGAACATTGTGTATAGTAACAGTAGTGAACATTGTATATAGTAACAGTAGTGAACATTGTGTATAGTAACAGTAGTGAACATTGTGTATAGTAACAGTAGTGAACATTGTATAGTAACAGTAGTGAACATTGTATATAGTAACAGTAGTGAACATTGTGTATAGTAACAGTAGTGAACATTGTGTATAGTAACAGTAGTGAACATTGTATATAGTAACAGTAGTGAACATTGTGTATAGTAACAGTAGTGAACATATGTAACAGTAGTGAACATTGTATAAGTAACAGTAGTGAACATTGTATATAGTAACAGTAGTGAACATTGTGTATAGTAACAGTAGTGAACATTGTGTATTAGTAACAGTAGTGAACATTGTGTATAGTAACAGTAGTGAACATTGTGTATAGTAACAGTAGTGAACATTGTGTATAGTAGCAGTAGTGAACATTGTATATAGTAACAGTAGTGAACATTGTATATAGTAACAGTAGTGAACATTGTGTATCGTAACGGTAGTGAACATTGTGTATAGTAACAGTAGTGAACATTGTGTATCGTAACGGTAGTGAACATTGTGTATAGTAACAGTAGTGAACATTGTGTATAGTAACAGTAGTGAACAGTAGTGAACATTGTATAGTAACAGTAGTGAACATTGTGTATAGTAACAGTAGTGAACATTGTGTACAGTAGTAGTGAACAGTAGTGAACATTGTGTATAGTAACAGTAGTGAACATTGTGTATAGTAACAGTAGTGAACATTGTGTATAGTAACAGTAGTGAACATTGTGTATAGTAACAGTAGTGAACATTGTGTATAGTAACAGTAGTGAACATTGTATATAGTAACAGTAGTGAACATTATGTATAGTAACAGTAGTGAACATTGTGTACAGTAACAGTAGTGAACATTGTGTATAGTAACAGTAGTGAACATTGTGTATAGTAACAGTAGTGAACATTGTGTATAGTAACAGTAGTGAACATTGTATATAGTAACAGTAGTGAACATTGTATATAGTAACAGTAGTGAACATTATATAGTAACAGTAGTGAACATTGTGTATAGTAACAGTAGTGAACATTGTATAGTAACAGTAGTGAACATTGTATATAGTAACAGTAGTGAACATTGTGTATAGTAACAGTAGTGAACATTGTGTATAGTAACAGTAGTGAACATTGTATATAGTAACAGTAGTGAACATTGTATATAGTAACAGTAGTGAACATTGTGTATAGTAACAGTAGTGAACATT
>NW_024750114.1:35000-55523 GCF_018991925.1 Homarus americanus | reverse complement strand
AGTGCAGGGATCAATGTCATCTTCGGGATGTCATTGTCGGGATGTCATAGTCAGGATGTCACAGTTAAGGTCGAGATGACAGCTCCCAACATCACTACCCAGTTAAGGGCAGTGCAGGGATCAATGTCATCTTCGGGATGTCATTGTCGGGATGTCACAGTTAAGGTCGAGATGACAGCTCCCAACATCACTACCCAGTTAAGGGCAGTGCAGGGATCAATGTCATTGACGGGATGTCATAGTAGGGATGTCACAGTTAAGGTCGAGATGACAGCTCCCAACATCACTACCCAGTTAAGGGCAGTGCAGGGATCAATGCCATACTCGTGAGTGTCTTGTGTCTAAGTCACCCACCCGAGTGATCAGTTCAAGTGAGCAACTGGCTGGGCCCAGCCTCGACCTGGTCCCGGCGGCGCTAGACGGTGGTGCGTAGTTCGTCATGCCACCGCCAGGGGGTCTACTATCGGCCTTTTCGAAGGCCTATTTATGTTACGTTTGGTATTTTTTCTTTTTTCTTTAATAATTCATATGTTTATGTAGTTTTTCTCAGGATATGTTTGAATTTATACTCAAATAGCAGAGCTAGAGTTGTTGTTTACAAGTTACAACTGTTGTGTGTGCGTGTGAAAGATTTAGGAGTAATGATAAGTAGGAAAGAGGGGTAACAAAGTACCTCACTTGGAATAAGCAGTTCAGTTCTGGTCACCGTACTACAGAATGGCTACAGAATCCCTAGAATTAATTCAGAGGAAAATGACAAGACTAATAATCCAGGGTATTACGAACCTTGAATACAGAGACAGATTAAAGCACATAAATTTGTACTCCCTGGAGAGACGTAGAGTGAGCGGCGATATGATCGAGGTGCATAAATGGAAGTCAGGAAACTCGTACAAATGGTTTTAAATAAGACAAATAGCGCTGCAGTGTGTGTGTGTGTGTGTGTTGCCGCTGATATATTACAAAGACATAAGTTGATAAATAAGTTGTATATACACTAACTCAAGATAAGGAAGCAATCGTCGTACAAATGATAATGTAAATAAAAAGGAACAGGAACACTTTGGTAAAAGAAGAAATACTTGGAACATTTTTCTGGTTGTTCCGCCTCAATTCCAACTCGCATCTGCTTTGACTATATATTACATTATTTGTTTGTTGTGTCTCGTGCATAAGGAAAGCTGCTTTTATCGCGCCTTTCAGTTGGAAAATCAGCGCCATTGTATTTCTTACATCATCTATTTTATGTAATACAGATTCACGTATAAACATATTATTGTTATGTATGTAAAATATAGTTTTGTGTTGGCATAATTTTCATCTGAATTATGAGAGAGACAGACAGAGACCGAGAGATACACACAGACATACAGAGGCCAACAGACAGACGGACAGAGATAGTCAGACAGACACAGAGACATTCATACAAGAGAAAACACAGACAGGCATAGAGCGACAGATACACAGAGATAGACAGACAGACAGTGATAGGCAGACGGACAGACAGGCAATCAGAGTGAGAAAGGCAATCGGGCAGAGACAGCTAGAGAGACAGAGACCGATATTGTAAGAAAGACAAACACACAGAAACCGACAGACAGACAGACAGACAGAGTGTTTCTGCCCGTCTGTCTGACTGTCTCTGTCTGTCTGTCTCTTTCGTCTGTGTTAGTCTCCGTCTCTCTGTTTCTGTCTGTCCCTCTCCTTCTGTCTGTCTGTCTGTTTGCTGTCTGTGTGTGTCTCTGTCTATCTTTCTTTGTTTCTCTGTGTCTGTCTCCGTCTGTCTCTGTTTGTCTATCTGTCAGTCTCTTTATGTCTGTCTGTCAGTCTCTGTGTGTCTGTCTGTCAGTCTCTGTATATCTGTCTGAGTGTCTGTCTCTGTCTGTCTATTTCTGTCTCGGTATGTCTATTTCTGTCTCGGTATGTCTATGTCTTTCTCTCATTCGTTATCTGTCTGTCTGACAGTCTCATTTTGTCTATATCTGTTTGTCTAACTGTCTTTGTCCGTCTGTCATTTGGTCTGACTGTCTCTGTCTATCTGTCTGTATGTCTGTTCTATCTTTATCACTTTGACTATATGTCTGTCTGTCTGTATGTCTTTCTCACCCTGTCTGTCTCTCTGTCATTCTTTCTCGCTCTGTTTGTCTTTCTCACTCTGTCTGTCTTCTTCACTCTGTCTGTCTTTCTCACTTTGTCTGTCTCTGTCTGACTGTGTGTCTGCGTCTTTCTCTGCCTGTCATATCTTTCTCACAATGTAGGTCCCTGCCTGACTGTCTATCTGTATGTCTGCCTCTGCCTGTCTACCTTTCGCATTCTGTCTGTCTGTCTGACTATTTCTGTCCGTCTGTCTGTTGGTCTCTGTCTGTGTGTGAGTGTCTCTGCCTGTGTGTCTCTCAGTCTATTTATCTTTGTGTCTCAATATCTGTCTGTTTGTCTGTTTCAGTTTATGCCTGTCTGGCAGACAGAGACAGACAGACAAAGACAAATACAGATAGAGATTGAGACAAACAGACAGAGACAGACAGACAGAAACAGACACAGACACACAGACAGAGATTGAGATACAAAGACAGACAGAGACTGAGACACACACAGACAGAGACCAACAGACAGACAGAGACCAACAGACAGACAGAGAGATTCCTACAAGTTGTTATTATTTCTTCTTTTACCAAAGTGTTCCTGTTGCTTAACAACTCAATCAGATACGTTATGGTTACGTGGTGAGTCAAGGGACAGTTGTCTGTTTCAGTTTGGGTGACAGCGGTCGAGCCTGAGAAGAGCGCCGGACCTTCTTATTTACGGCAATTCCTTCTTTATCTTGAGTTAGTAGCCAAGATTGGCTGCAAAAGGGCCACACACAGCGTCAATACAATTGTAACTCTGCTATTTGAGTATAAATTCATACAAATCCTGAGAAAAACTACGTAAATATATGAATTATTAACGAAAAACAACAAAACCAACAAATGTAACATAAAAGAACCTTCAGAAAATCCGACAGTAGACCCGTGGCGGTGGCCTGTAGCACCGCCGGGACCAGGTCGAGGCTGGGCCCAGCCAGTTGCTCACAACTGATCACTCGGGTATGGAAGTGCTGTATGGTAGTGTGCTGTGGTGTAGGCGAGTGTAGGGTAGGGTACTGTAGTATGATGTTGAGAGGAGAGGGGATGGAGGTATCCCTTTTCGCCTTTTTTATTTACTTAATCTTTATCCCTTTTGTCTCTCTCTTCCCTAACCTTTATCCAGCCCTATCGTTCTTTCTTCTTTATCCATATTCCTTCTTTATCTTTAATATTCATCTCGTTATGCTTACTTGTCTCTCAGCGTCTTGAAACTCGTGTGTGTGTGTGTGTTTGTAAAGGTGTTGGGAAAAGGTTATTGGTTTTGCTATGCTCGCTCTCTCTCTCTCTCTCTGTTTATTATCAAGCCTCATCCCCCCCCCTGACCTCTCCATCCACCTGACTGCTTCTCGGGAATATTGAAACATAAACGCTATGTTTTTTGAGAGGCAACAGATACAGGTTGTTCATCCTGCCAATATTTGTTTATTTTTTTCTCTCTCTCTCCCTATCTCCCTACCTCTCCCCCTCTTTCTCTCACCTCCCTCCCTCTCTCTCCCTACGTCTGTCCCCCTCCCCCCCCGTTTGTGAGTGAGGAGTGAGGGAACAATGCATCAAGAGTTTCACCACTCTTCATAATATGGTTCAGCATATTTGGATAAAACGTATCAGGGAGGGAAAGCCAATCAACGAACGAGATGATTAGAAGGAAGGTTTTTATTGGTTAAAAATAATTATTTTCTTCGACCTCTCGCAGTACAACATGGATGCTTATCTATATGTTAATGCGTCGAGAAATTAAAAAATGGAATGATTTATCTTACTTATATATGTGTGCGTGTATAGACATAACGCACGCACGCACACAAAACAATTACATATACAGACACGCACTCACGCAAGCACAGAGACAATCACGGACACAGACGAACACAAACAAGTGGTGATGTAAAAAAATAAACGAAAAGAGAGAACCAGATAAGAGAGACAGAGACGTATAGACAGACAGACGATGACAGGAAGGGGAGACAGAAAGCCCAAGAATAAAAACAGGAAACCCAAAGACAGTGAACAAATGAGAGAGAGAGAAAGAGAGAGAGAGATGAATAAATAGATAGACAAAGACAGACAGAGAAATATATTGAGAGAGAGAGAGAGAGAGAGAGAGAGAGAGAGAGAGAGAGAGAGAAAGCTAACGAAGAACGGCAGTAATTACCCAGATATCAATCGACTGTTCTCAAGACGTGTGTGTGTGTGTGTGTGTGCCCGAGGTTATACACAGCCTGCAGGGAACAATAGTTAAGGGTGAAGGCGCTAATAACTGCCTTAAACACTCTTGTCATTCCGGGTCTTATCTCTGAGGAGGAAGTTAAGAAACGAGGCAAAGATGAAGAAGACTGCCAAGAGATTAAGACGATGATAAAGATGATGTGGAAGGAGATAAAGAGAGAGATGAGTAAACAGGATAATAGTGGATTGATATATTGAGTTCTTGTTCTTGTTCTTCTTCTTGTTCTTCTTCTGTTGTTTATTGTTGGTATTGTTGTTTTATTGTTGTTGTTGTTTTGAATAGTTGAAGCCAAAAACGATAAGTAATTAACTTGATTAATTTGGATGTAACTATGAAATTGTCTTAATTGATATTTAAGTACGCTTATTTACGTCTCCTGTCATTGATATAAGAGATTTTAAATAATCACACTTAAGAAAGCCACTTAATCACACTTAAAGGCTTCATCAGTCCAAGTCGAGTTGTTTAGTAGTAATCGCACTTGGAATAATTAATCTTTTCATTCCAAGTGTCTTAAGTAATCGCACTTTAGGACATTATCCACAAAAATCCACAGATCTTAAGTAATTGCACTAAACACTACATGTGGTCCAAGTGTTAAGTAATTGCACTTACGATCTCGACACTTTTAAATAATCCTCACTTAAGGGATAATTACACTTGAAAATCATTCTACTTAAGATTTTAAGTCGTTAGGGATAAGGCACTCAAGTCATCATACTCAACACCTTAGTCATCGTTCTCAGTGTCTTAAGTCATTATACTCAACACCTTAGTCATCGTTCTCAGTGTCTTAAGTCATCATACTCAACACCTTAGTCATCGTTCTCAGTGTCTTAAGTCATTATACTCAACACCTCAGTCATCGTCCTCACTGTCTTAAGTCATCATACGCAACACCTCAGTCATCGTTCTCAGTGTCTTAAGTCATCATACCCAACACCTTAGTCATCGTTCTCAGTGTCTTAAGTCATCATACCCAACACCTTAGTCATCGTTCTCAGTGTCTTAAGTCATCATACCCAACACCTTAGTCATCGTTCTCAGTGTCTTAAGTCATCATACGCAACACCTTAGTCATCGTTCTCAGTGTCTTAAGTCATCATACGCAACACCTCAGTCATCGTTCCCAGTGTCTTAAGTCATCAAGAACGCAACACCTTATCATCGTCTTGCGTCTCAATGTCATCGGCACTCAAATAATCTTTATCATCGTTCCTGGTGGTCTGTCATCACACCTAACACCTTGAACATCGTTCCTTGGTGCCCAAGTCATCACACCCAACACCTTAGTCATCGTCTGTGTCCGTCATCACACCTAACACCTTAGTCAATGTCTTGCGTCTTGTCATCACCCAACACCCAGTCATCGTCTTATGTCTTTGTCACTTTCACACCCAACACCTTAGTCATCGTCTGGTGTCTCTAAGTCATCATATCAACACCTTAGTCATCACCCCAGTGTCTTTGTCGCACCAACACCTTAGTCATCGTTCTCAGTGTCTTAAGTCATCATACCCAACACCTTAGTCATCGTTCTCAGTGTCTTAAGTCATCATACCCAACACCTTAGCCATCGTTCTCAGTGCCTTAAGTCATCATACTCAACACCTTAGTCATCGTTCTCAGTGTCTTAAGTCATCATACGCAAACTCGTAATCGTAGTTTTTTTCCCCCGTAATCTAACCTGAGCTCATTTCATATCATTACACTTAGGTTTAATGGGTCGCAATTCAAATTGTTGTTCTGGCTGTGGGTGGCAGTAAAAAACGTTTGAAAAACATTGTTCTAATATGTATGAGAATATATTCGTCGCTGTCACTAATATTTACGTGTATTTATCCACATATATTCTTATCACCCAGACGTACGTGATAGCCAAAGTGGGAGGAGTGAAGGACAATGGTATATTATTATGTGGGGCTGGCAACAAGTCGATCTATTGTGTATTTAGAGAAGAAGAGGCGATATTTCATGACAAGTGTCGTGAGTGTGTAGGGGGTGTGTGGGGAGTGTTATTGTGTGGGCAGTGTTGTGGGTGAAGAATTGATGTGAGGGAGTGTTGGTGTGCGGGAGGAAGGGTAAACGGGAAAAGGCATTACTTCACTGAGAGACTGGTGGTAACTTGGCATCAGTAGATAAGCAAAACAGTAACAACAATAAACATAAAATCTTTAAACAAAGAAAACACAGATAAACACCGAAGATAAGAGAAGATAAGAAAAACAAAAGTAATAAGAGTAAAATATTCAAATTTGGGTAAGATAATAAGATAAGTGACTGCTGGACAGGACCATAAGACATGGTACCTTGTGGGGGTCTAGTTAGGAGTTTATTTTTACAGCATAACATAGTGGTCCAGGTTCCAGGTCATAGTTATTTATTTTAGTTGAGTAAATTTTCTCGGGATATGAAGGATAAAAATGGTGTGTGTGTGTGTGTGTGTGTGTGTGTGTGTGTGTGTTATAATCTTAAAGCGTTCACGTATATGTAAAAGCTTGTAAACCCGGACCATTACGCTTTATAAACTCTCACCATCACCCGACCACATCACCATTAAAACTCACCATCACCTCTTCTCTTATATCTCACCATCATTCCTTTTAGCTATCTTTTTTATCATTACTTCTTCATTCATACTTCAGTGGTGCACCAGTAACCCTTCACCAGCATCGGTCCTCTAGTGAATAGTTCCTCCAGTCACCTCACCATCATGTCACCATAATATCACCATTCTCATCGTTACCTCACTGTGGCCTTCCCAAGAACTTCACCATCTCTTTTACTATCACCATCACCTCACCATTACTTCACCATAACACCAGGGTCCGTTGCTACCCACACGATGACGTCACCATCTGCAACGAGGACAATTTTTCTACTCCATGTCCGGTGCTTCTGGCTCGTGTGAGTAACCATAGTGTAGGTGTAGACAGCGGTGGTGAGAGTGCACTTGGTAGGCCTCTCCATTGTGGGTGAGAGTATGAAAGGCAGACACTCATAATATTTAAAGTGTTTACCATGGAAGCTGTGACCCCCCCCCTAGTTCGCCAGGCCACCGCCAGGGGGACATTGATCAACATTCCAGAAGTTGTATTTATGTTACATGTGGTATTTTTGCAGTTTTTCTTCAATAATTGATTTATTTTCGCAGTTCTTAACGTGATTTTAAACTCAAATAGCAGAGTTACCGTGGCGCTGTTGTTTATAACTGTTTGGTATTCTTTTGTATGTGTTTTGGTACAGGTTCTTGCAAAATTTCTTCATGATTCACGACACTCATACACACGACAGTCAAACACGCACACACAAGTGTATCTTGAGTTAGTAGCCAAGATTGGCTGTAAAAGGGCCACACACAGCTTCAATACAATTGTAACTCTGTTATTGGAGTATAAATTCATACAAATCCTGAGAAAAACTACGAAAATATATGAATTATTAAAGAAAAACAACAAAACCACCTTCACAAAAGCCGACAGTAGACCGCTGGCGGTGGCCTGACGAACTACGTCTTGCACCGCCGGGAGCAGTTCGAGGCTGGGCCCAGCCAGTTGCTTTTTTTTTTAATGGGAATTAGCCCACCCGGGCACAGATCAAACGACCCACAACGGGGCCTGGGGGGGGGGGGCGAAAAAGGAACAGAAATAAATTTAAAATATAGAAGAAAAAGGTTATACTGTGTTAATGTACACCAGGAGGAGGGTTTCTGTTTACTGGGGTTGGCGTCTCTTGGTGCCGCAGTAGGTGATTGGTGCTTTGGTAGAGTTAGTTTGTCTAACTGTCTCTGTCCGTCTGTCTCTCAGTCTCTGTCTGTCTTTGTATCTCTGTTTGTCTGTCCGTCAGTCTGTCTCTGTCTGCCAGTCTATTTTTACAATGTCTGTCACTGTCTGTCTGTGTCTGTGTTTGTCTCGTTCTGTCTCAGCCTCTCTGTCTCAGCCTCTCTGTCTTTCCACTGTGTCGGTCTCTGGCTGTCTGTTCTGTCTCTCTGTCTGTCTGTCTGTTTTTTGTTGAAAGGAGTTGTTGAGTTAGGTTGTTTTTATTGAGAGGGTTGTCGCTGAGGTTGGGTATAGAGAATTGTAAGTATTTCTGTGCGGCTTTGTCTGGGGGGGAGGGGGGGTGTTGCTGTGTTTGGAGGTTGGTTGGTATTTTATTTTATTGTATTTATTTATTATTTTATTTTATTTTTTATTTTTTTATTTATTAATTTATTTATTTATTTTTGTTTTGTTAATTATTTATTTATTTTTTGTTGGGGGGCGGGGGGGGGCGGTGGTCGGGTATGTTGATTTATAGGATAGGATTCCTTAGGGAGGATTTGTAGACAGACAGACAAACAGAGACAGTTAGAAAAACAGACAGACGGACGGACACAGACAGACAGACATTAAACAGACAGACACACAGAAACAGACAGAAACCGTCAGACAAACGGACAAACACACCGAAAGACACAGACAGAAAAAGACATACAGACAGACAAACAGACGAGCGGAGACAGACAGACAGGGAGAGACAGATAATCTTGGCTAATAACTCAAGATAAAGAAGGAATCGCCGTAAATAAGAAGGTCCAGCACTCTCGTCAGGCTCGACCGCTGTCACCCAAACTGAAACAGACAACTGTCCCTTGACTCACCACGTAACCATAACGTATCTGATTGAGTTGTTAAGCAACAGGAACACTTTGGTAAAAGGAGAAATAATAACAACTTGTAGGAATCTCTCTGTCTGTCTGTTGGTCTCTGTCATGTCTGTTTGTGTCTCTATCTGTGTGTGTCTCAGTCTCTGTCTGTCTTTATATCTCAATCTCTGTCTGTGTGTCTCTGTGTCCGTTTCTTTCTGTCTGCCTGTCTGTCTGTTTGTCGCAGACACAAGCAGACAACTGACAGACAGACAGACGGAGAAATAGAGGGACAGACAGAAACAGAGACGGCGACATAGACTAACATATAGACGAAAGAGACAGACAGACAGAAAAACAGAGGCAGAAAATCAGAAAGACAGACAGATCGATATTGTGAGACAGACTGGCAGAAACAGTCAGACACAGAGACACAGATAGATGGGGGATGGGGGGATTCCACACCCTTCCCAGTCGGTGGGTCCTGATACCTTCCGTTGCCAACTACCGGATGGTGCCATTCTCCACCTCCCAGTCGGTGGGTCCTGATACCTTACCGTACACCACCCTACACCACCCACTACACCCCCACTACACCACCATACCCCACACTACACCACCCACTACACCACCCTACACACACACTTCCCAATCGGTGGGTCCTGATACCTTCCGTTGCCAACTACCGGATGGTGCCATTCTCCACCTCCCAGGATGGGTGTGGATGGGGGATGGGGGGATTCCATACCCTTCCCAGTCGGTGGGTCCTGATACCTTCCGTTGCCAACTACCGGATGGTGCCATTCTCCACCTCCCAGGATGGGTGTGGATGGGGGATGGGGGGATTCCACACCCTTCCCAGTCGGTGGGTCCTGATACCTTCCGTTGCCAACTACCGGATGGTGCCATTCTCCACCTCCCAGGATGGGTGTGGATGGGGGATGGGGGATTCCACACCCTTCCCAGTCGGTGGGTCCTGATGCCTTCCGTTGCCAACTACCGGATGGTGCCATTCTCCACCTCCCAGGATGGGTGTGGATGGGGGATGGGGGATTCCACACCCTTCCCAGTCGGTTGGTCCTGACATTCCGGTTGCCAACTACGGATGGTACCGTTACCTCCCGGGATGGGTGTGGATGGGGATACATTCCACACCCTTACGTCGGAGGTCCTGATACCTTCCGTTGCAGCTACCGGATGGTGCCATTCTCCACCTCCCAGGATGGGTGTGGATGGGGGATGGGGGGATTCCACACCCTTCCCAGTCAGTGGGTCCTGATACCTTCCGTTGCCAACTACCGGATGGTACCATTCTCCACCTCCCAGGATGGGTGTGGATGGGGGATGGGGGGATTCCACACCCTTCCCAGTCAGTGGGTCCTGATACCTTCCGTTGCCAACTACCGGATGGTACCATTCTCCACCTCCCAGTCGGTGGGTCCTGATACCTTACCGTACACCACCCTACACCACCATACCCCATACTACACCACCCACTACACCCTCACTACACCACCATACCCCACACTACACCACCCACTACACCACCCTACACACACACTTCCCAGTCGGTGGGTCCTGATACCTTCTGTCGGCGCCTGACGGATTGTACCATTCTCCACTTCCTGGGAAGGATGTGGATTCCCTCTCCTCATCCCCCACTCCCCATCATCCCTCTCACCCCACCCACCCCTTCATCCTCTCACCCTTCCCAGTCAGTGGTTCTTGGTACCTTCTGTTGTTGGCTCTCTGATGGTACCATTCCCCACCTCCCAGGATGGGTGAGAGGATGATGGGTGTGGGTGGGTGGTTATAGTCGGGATGTCCTACACCGCCAATACACCACCCTACACCACCCTACCCAACACTACCCTATTTTATGACGTATTATTTGTGCTGTCTCAATTCTGATGTTGTTGACAAATGACCAGGAATTACAGTAATTATAAATGTTCTAATTATTATTCTCAATTATATTAATCATTTAAGTTAAAAAAACACCAAAATCGAACGGCCACAGCACCAACGGGCAACACGACCCCACCTGGCGCAACGAACCCAACGGCCCAGCGCAGCGCAACGGAACCCAACGACAGCGCAACGAACCCAGGGCAACGGCCCACCGCAACGCAGCGCAACGAACCCCAACGACCCACCGCAGGCAACGCGGCCCACCGCAGCACCAGCAGGCCAACGACCCACCGTAACGGGCAACGACCCACCGCAACGAACCCAACGACCCAACAGCAGGCCAACGACCCGGCGCAACCACGGGCTTAACGACCCGCCACCTTTAGCAGACCCAACGACCCAACGCAGCAGGCAACGACCCACCGCAGCGCAACGAACCCAACGACCCACCGCAACGCAACGGGCCAACGCGACCCAACGCAGCAGACGGCGACCCCAGCACCAGCAGGCAACGGCCCAACGGGTGGAGGGTGGAGGTGAAGGTGGGGAGTGGAGTGGGGAGTGGGGTGTTAAAGTAAACAGCCCTGACGTTATTTACATCATCTCATTGTTTACATATACTCGAATGTATAACTGTCCTGTGTGTTTACCTTTCATACAATGTTTACAATACACAAACACTCAATCATACACTCTACATATCATCCCAGTATTTACAGCAAACAAATTCCTGTATAAAACGTGTACTGGTAAACTATAATGTGTACATGAATAGAGTAACGTACATACATGGTGTACATAAGTAAGTAACAGTGTACACATGAACCATAATGAATTCTATATAAAATGTTTGACGTGGGATGTTATTCATTTAGTATTGATGAATGGAACAGGTAGATAATGGACTTTTAAAGGTACGGTAATAATAATAATAATAATAATAATAATAATAATAATAATAATAATAATAATAATAATAATAATAATAATAATAATAATAATAATAATAATAATAATAATAATAATAATAATAATATTAATAATAATAATATTAATAATAATAATAATAATAATAATAATAATAATAATAATAATAATAATAACAATAATAATAACAATAATAATAATAATAATAATAATAATAATAATAATAATAATAATAATAACAATAATAATAAACACCTCACCTGTATGTGCGTTTGTCCCTCTGTGTGTGTGTGTGTGTGTGTGTGTGTGTGTGTGTGTGTTTGTGTGTGTGTGTGTGTGTGCCTCTCCCACTTACAACAGGAGATGAGATAAGAGAAGTTTTCCTCTCTCTCATTAGTCACTTAAGAGGCTTGTCTGTCTCTGTCCGCGTCTCTAATCCTGTCTGTTTCCGTCTATCTCTGTCTGTCATTGTCTGTTTCCGTCTAGCTCTGTCTGTCATTGTCTGTTTCCGTCTGTTTCCGTCTGTGTCTCTGCCTGTCTCTCATCCTGTCTGTTTCATCTATCTGTCTGTCATTGTCTGTTTTGTATGTCTGCTTCTGTCTGTTTCCATCCTTTAGCTGTCTGTCATTGTCACTTCAAATCTATCTCTGTCTGTCATTGTCTGTTTATGTCTGCTTCTGTCTGTTTCCATCTTTCGCTGTCTGTCATTGTCTGCTTCCGTCTATCTCTGTCTGTCATTGTCTGTTTATGTCTGCTTCTGTCTGTTTCCATCTTTCGCTGTCTGTCATTGTCTGTTTCCGTCTATCTCTGTCTGTCATTGTCTGTTTCTGTCTGCTTCTGTCTGTTTCCATCTGTCTCTGTCTATCTGTTTCTGTTCGATTTTGTCTACTTCTGTCTACGTCTGTCTATTTTGTTTGTATCTTTCTTCAACTGAATGTTCTCTCTCGCTCACACACACACACACACACACACACACACACACACACACACACCAGGTAACAGTACATACACTACAAACAAACAAACAAACAACACTCAGACAGTAGGTAAGTGGAAAAACACCGAGATACCTGAATTTGAATTTCCGTTTGAAGAGCTTGAGCACTTAGCGTGTGGCCTCCTGTGGCTCTCTCTCTCTCTCTCTCTCTCTCTCTCTCTCTCTCTCTCTCTCTCTCTCTCTCTCTCTCTCTCTCTCTCTCTCTCTATGGCTCTCTCTCTGCTTCATTGTCTGTCTCTGTCCACACCTGTCTGTCTTTGGGGGATTATATTTTATCCTTTGTTATTTTGAGAGAGAGAGAGAGAGAGAGAGAGAGTGTGTGTGTGTGTGTGTGTCTCCTTGTGTGTGACTTAGTGAACCAGGGGAGGTAATCTCTTCAAACATTAGCGTGACAGAACTCATCATTTTCGTAGTTCCTCCTGACTGTAACGTGATATTGGTGGGTTTTTTTGTTTTTCTCTTTCTTCTCTCTCTGCCTCTCTTTCTGTGTTTCTTTCTCTCTCTCTCTGACGTGCACATACAACCCAACCCAATTCTCAAAAGTATACCTGTATATGATCATTAGCGTCCAGGTAATCGCACCTAATTAACCCACCTAACAAAAATATTACCAATTCCGACAAAACATAATTTCCTCACATATACCTTTTATAAAACTGTTTATATCCAAAGGTATATATCTCCTTACACCATCCACCCCCCATATACACAACAGCTAACTAAACAGACATCTTCACTACAAACGCCCCTCTTCCTACACCCACACTACCATCTATCATTCAAAGTCAAGTCATAAGTGTGTGTTTGCTGCAAGGGTTTCAGATAAGAGGATCAGATCAGTGTTGTGTTGTGGGTTTAATGGTATAAATAAACTAATTCAGGTTTATGTTCTTGCTTGTCAATGTTTACAAATAGTTGAGAAGTTTAGGTACATTGTTAGAAGGAGGTTATATAATATTGTTAAAGGTAAATATGTGGAAATAAAGGTTAAAATATAGTAAAATAGATAAACAGAGATAACTGGAAGAATTAATTCGGTACATTAAACTAGTTAACATAGAGACAATAATATATAAACAACTTAACTACAACTAGACCTATAAAGAAAAATAAATATATATATATATAATGTAAATAAATTATACTTTCTATACCTTGTGTTATACAACTTAACTACGACTATATCAGCAACCGACCCGAGTCCTCCCTATCTCGGTCTCCTCCCTATCTCGGTCTCCTCCCTATCTCGGTCTCCTCCCTATCTCGGTTTCCTCCCTATCTCAGTCTCCTCCCTATCTCAGTCTCCTCCCTATCTCAGTCTCCTCCCTTAGTCTCCTCCCTATCAGTCTCCTCCCTATCTCAGTCTCCTCCCTATCTCAGTCTCCTCCCTATCTCAGTCTCCTCCCAATCTCAGTCTCCTCCCTTTGTCTCCTCCATATCTCGGTCTCTTCCCTATCTCAGTCTCCTCCCTTAGTCTCCTCCCAATCTCAGTCTCCTCCCTTTGTCTCCTCCATATCTCGGTCTCTTCCCTATCTCAGTCTCCTCCCTTAGTCTCCTCCCTATCTCAGTCTCCTCCTATCTCAGTCTCCTCCCTATCTCAGTCTCCTCCACTATCTCAGTCTCCTCCCTATCTCAGTCCTCCCTTGGTCTCCTCACTATCTCGGTCTCCTCCCCTATCTCCAGTCTCCTCCCTTAGTCTCCTCCCCTATCTCAGTCTCCTCCGCAGTCTCCTCCCCTATCTCAGTCTCCTCCTATCTCAGTCTCCCTCCTATCCAGTCTCCTCCCTTAGTCTCCTCCTATCTCGGTCTCCTCCTATCTCAGTCTTCTCCTATCTCAGTCTCCTCCCTATCTCAGTCTCCTCCCATAGTCTCCCTCCGCCTCGGCGCGGTCTCACTCCTCTCAGTCTTCTCCCTATCTCAGTCTCCACCTATCTCAGTCTCACTCCTTGATCCTCACTCCTTGATGTCTCCTGTCTCAGTCTCCTCCCTATCTCAGTCTCCTCCCTATCTCAGTCTCCTCCCTTAGTCTCCTACATATCTCGGTCTCTTCCCTATCTCAGTCTCCTCCCTATCTCAGTCTCCTCCCTATCTCAGTCTCCTCCCTATCTCAGTCTCCTCCCTATCTCAGTCTCCTCCCTATCTCAGTCTCCTCCCTTGGTCTCCTCTCTTCCCCGATCTCCAACCCCCTGACAGGAGACTCATACAACTGTTAGTCCCCTTGGTAACTTTTATTTGTTTCATCTTTTGTTTGTTTGTTGTTGTTTGTTGTTGCTTGTTGTTGATTGTTGTTTGGGGTTTAATTGTTTTGTTTTTGTCGTGTTTTTGTTCTCACTGACGGAACCAGTTGTATGGTAGTTGGTGACCTGAACATGTGATTGATTGTGTTGTGGCGTGTGTCATAAATAACTACGTCCCTGTGTGTTATTTACAACCGGTGGTAGTAGTAGTAGTAGTAGTAGTAGTAGTAGTAGTAGTAGTAGTAGGGGGTCCGGGCGGCGTGGGTGTGTTGGGGTGCCTTCCCTGATTTAAAGTGTTATTGGTGGGGATATACTCAGTTTGTGGGAGCGAGAATTTCACAGTGTGTCGATGAACGTTTGATGTCACCTTGAGCATCATCGCCGACGGCTCTTCTCATTCCTTACGACATTAAACGAAAATATTGATCGTGTTCACCGGCGATCTACAAGTAAGCCGGTGAGTGTTCGAATGGTGGGTGGCTGGAGTTGCCAAGTGTCAGTGCCAGTGTGTCGATAGGCCTACCCTAGCAAGGGTGGCATCGCGACTCTCGCCCGGATGGGGCCGAGTGCCTCAAGTAACGGCCACTCCATGTAGTGTCGGCCGACCCAGTGAGTATATATAACTAATGTTACATCAGCGAGACCATAGAAATGGTGGCTATCTCTACCAAAGTGACATAATCAAGTGTTAGGTGTGACAATTCTTGCTCCCAGTGGATTATTCTCATGTGTGGATTATCGTCCACATGGGGGGTGCCCGACACAACCACACGCGCGCGTATGCCCTTACTACACGGACACCACAGGCCAGGCCGTCACTTCTGTGCCTCATACGCATAAGATCTAGTTTCTTCGTCCGTATGGGCCCAATAGCAGAGGTCGGAGGCGGAAATATCTGTCGCCCAAGGTGCTGGTCACTATGCCTGGCAACAGTCTTTGCTGCGTCTGTGCTAGCCCGAACCAAAACTGCACAAACTGTCGTTGTGCGAGAAACAATCGATCATGTGTGGATTGCAGGAAGCTAAACCAGTGTCGGAACCCACGTGGCAGGGAGCCGACACAGGCGGCCACAGTGGATATCGCCGGGACCCAACCACCCGATGATATCCGAAATGATAGCAGTGAGTCTACTCAACTCGAAAATGTAGTACTAATAAATGCTGCTCCCTCAGTAGCAGGTGTCCAGGAGGAGAATGAGAGACAGCCGCCTCAGTGGAAAGGCATGTCGATGGAAAATGCAGGCGTATGGGTCAAAGAAACCTACTCAGAAATTGTCAAGTGGTCGCCCGCTAACTTATTTGAACCACCCAAGTGTGCGGCCACCAAAGAAATGATTCAGGAGATGACTTTCTTCATGACTGATTACACTCAGGACCGCTTCCTCGCCCCCCTAGCTCTTCAAATACTGGCAATAATACCACATCTATTTTGTCAGAGGACACACACAAAGGCTAAGCACAAAGAAAATGTGGCAGCAATGAAGAGAAGATCGACAATGTGGCGGACTGGGGCCCTAGATGATCTCCTATGTGAAGCAAGAACACTGCAGGAGAGACTAAAATCTACGGGTGACGGAAAGCAAAACACCGATGACGTGGCAAGAAAATTTGGAAACAAAATGCGTGTGGGAAAAGTGTCTCTCGCGGTAAGATCTCTCACTCAGGAATCTTCCGGTGGGGTGATGCCAATAAACAGAGCGACATTAGATCTATTGAAAGAGAAACATCCCCCTTGCAAGTGAAGTTGAAGGCATCAGGCTCCATGGTGACTATATCCCACCAAATGCTGTCCTGTTCGAGAAAATAACAGGAGAGATGGTGTGGAAAAAGGCACTGAAGACTCGTGGAGGAGCCGGCCCTTCAGGTCTGGATGCAAACGGTTGGAGAGTCATCCTCAGCACAAACAAGTTTGGCCCTGTAGCAAGCGATCTCTGCACTGCCATTGCCGCCCTTGCAAGAAAGCTTGCATCCTCTTACTGCCATCACCTCCAGGCCCTGAAAGCCTGCCCCCTTATTCCTCTGGAAAAGAAACCAGGATGTAGACCTATAGGGGTGGGGGAAGTGCTGAGGCGGATTATCGGAAAGTGCATAATGGAGGTGGTAAAGGACGATGTCAGGGCAGCAGCAGGGAACCTACAAGTGTGTGCTGGCCACCAGGCTGGTGGGAAGGCGGCCATTCACGCCATGAGATTGATATTCGAGCAGCGTGATTGTGAGGCCGTTCTCCTGGTGGATGCTTCAAACGCATTCAACATACTTAACCGCAAGGCTGCACTGCACAACATCAAGATCAAGTGTCCTAGCTTTGCGATGTATGTTGAAAATTCGTATAGGAATCCATCAGACCTCTACATAGGAAACAATAAGGCTCTACGAGGTGATACCATCCTACAGTCGACTGAGGGAACAACACAGGGGGACCCCGTTGCAATGGCAATGTATGCAATAGGCCTATCAGTGCTCCAACAAGAAATAAAGTTTGAAACAACTGGGGTCAAACAAGTGGCATATGCTGATGACCTCACAGGAGCAGGAAAAGTGGAGGACATCAAAAAGTGGTGGGATTTGGTAACATCGCGAGGTCCACAAATAGGGTACCACCCAAACGCCAGCAAATCCTTCCTCATCGTGAAGCCAGATCATTATGATCGGGCTTTGGAGGTTTTTGGCGAAAGTGAGGTCAAAATAACTAAGGACGGCCAAAGACATCTAGGCGCAGTAATTGGCACTACGGACTTCAAGACCCGATACGTAGCGGGAAAGGTGAATGAGTGGGTTAGCGAAATCCAAGCTCTATCGGAGATCGCTAACACAGAGCCACATGCGGCCTTTGCAGCATTCACCCATGGAGTCAAGCATCGTTGGAACTACCTGATGCGTACCATCCCTGAGATCGGACCCCTCCTCCACCCTTTGGAAGAAGCAATCAGGGTCAAGTTCATTCCCAAACTAGTGAAACACCCTGACTTCACCCGAGCAGAAAGAACACTTCTTGCACTTCCACCAAGACTGGGAGGGATGGGACTAACTAATCCAGAGGAGATTGCTGACTGACATAAGTCATACAGCCCTCACTATTTTGCAATGTAGAATGCAGCAGGGGGAAGTGGACACCAGCGAGATTAATAGATCCGTAGGTCCATTGCAACAGATCGGCAGCACTGCCAAAATATTGTATTTAGCAACTATTGCTTGCATGTTTGAAAAAATTTGACGAAAAACTGGCTTCTCTTTGGGGAGGTGGGCGGAACTGATTTAACTACGTTACCGATGAGGCAAATGGTTTCAGCCTTAACAAACAAGAATTTACAGATGCCATTGCTCTAAGGTACGGTTGGCCAGTAGATGGTTTGCCCTCCCAATGCGTGTGTGGCTCTTCCTATGATGGCGATCACGCCATGGTCTGCAAGAAGGGGGGCTTCATATGCATGAGGCATGACGAGGTAAGGGATCTCACAGCAAATATGTTGAAGAAAATCTGCCGGGACGTCATGGTAGAACCGACCCTCCTTCCACTGGATGGCGAGATCTTCCAACACAGGACTTCAAACACATCTAACGAAGCCCGTGTGGACGTCAGTGCTCGAGGATTCTGGACGCTGGGACAGCGAGCCTTCTTCGACATCAGGATTTTTGATCCCATGGCCGCTTGTCACCGTAACCTAGCTCTCGATGCTGCACATAGGAGGAACGAGAACGACAAGAGAAGGGCATATGGGGAGAGAATTCAAAATGTCGATCAAGGCAGCTTCACTCCGCTAGTGTTCACAACCTCTGGTGGGATGGGCCCAAGCGCAAGATGTTTCTACGCCAGACTCGCGGAGCTGATCTCCGAACAGAAGCAGCAGCCCAGGAGTTATGTCACAGCCTGGATGAGATGTCGACTGTCCTTCTCTCTCCTTCGGTCGGCTTTGCTCTGCCTCAGGGGAACGAGAGCTTCTGCCCCTACTCCGACAACTGCTGCAGATATTGACTATGAGGCTACAGTCACTGAGTGCCGCATGGATCTGCGGCTCAACTAAATTAACACAGATAGGATAGCTTCTTATGTATTAGGATATTTAATATTAAGGTAAATAAATGGTGGCGAAGGTTTGGCTATTGGGGGAGGCTGGAGGCCACGTTTAAAAAAAAAAAAGTAGTAGTAGTAGTAGTAGTAGTAGTAGTAGTAGTAGTAGTAGGTATTCCTAAAGTAGTGAATCAACCACGTTAAATTTTCTCATAACATCAATCAATCACAAATTATTATTATTATCATCATTATTAAAACATGTTGCAGACAGGCTAGCGTGCACATGATAGCACATTAACCAATCAGGTCACGGGAATAAAACAAGGATTACACATCACTAAAAGCGATTACTGCAAATCCTTTCAATCCTAATGTTGTAAAAATAGATGGAATAAATATACCTATCCCTGGCTATAATAATTTATGCATGAATTATGTCGAGAGATTTTTTTTTTAATACGAACACAAAAAATATTTCTTTTATATAATTCATAAAGTATAATGTATATAATATTTTTATAGGGTACATATCACCTTTATAAAGAGTGATAGAGTGTTGTACAATATTTGTTTTGAATTTAGTGATAGAAAATGCTATTATAGTGTTGTTATAGTGTTGGGATGTGTTTAGTGGTCTCATAGAACACACACACACACACACACACTACTTGCCTGTGATTAAGAACAGTAATTCCTTAAAGTAATTGGTCTCTGATGAAAGATGATTCTCATTATTATGATAAATAGTTTTTTCTTCACTATATATATAATTTATAATAACAAAGTCTCTGGGTAAATGTTCAGACACAATAATAAAAGTTTGTTATGTTGTGTTACGTATTGTTGTTATTGTTATTATTGTTATTTGTTATTATTAGTGTTATTTTATTATTATTATTATTATTATTGTTATTATTATTATTATGTTTGTTATTATTATTATTATTGTTGTTGTTTTTGTTGTTGTTATTATTATTATTTCCCATTCCTTCTTCCTTCCTTTTCCTCTCCTCTCCTCTCTTTCCCTCCCTTCCTCTTCCTCCTATATTCCTCTCCCCTCTTCTCCCTCCCCTCTTATTACTTCCCGCTCCCTCCCCCCCCGAGGAGTAGTTTCACCAATAGCTCCTCCATAAACAAAGGAACATTTTTCCTTCTACCTTCCCTCACCAAAGCATCTCCTAGTTATCACCACGACATTCAGACAGACGAACCAACAAGAATATTGAAACGTGAATAAACAAGACTTTCATAACAAGAAACATCACTATGATATCCTTATATCCCTAATGCCGTCTACCTGGGGGATAGTAATTAATTATCACAGGTAGATAATTAATTGGTAGTAGATTATGTAATGAATGGTGGATTGTTTTCTTGTGGTTTGTTAGAGGGAGGGAGGGACACGTATGTTAATCACCTTGTTAGTCTTAAAACTACCATAAGCTGTAGTTAAATGACTATATA
>NW_024750114.1:0-30000 GCF_018991925.1 Homarus americanus | reverse complement strand
TCTATTGTAAACTGTTGTATTTTGACAGGTTTTGTGTAGGAAAGGTTTGTGGTACATACATACATACATACATACAACCATCCTCCTCTAACACACATACAATAAATGAACGGCAGCACAGGCAGAGGACAAGAGAACGATCGTCTGGCGAAGTTACCTTGAGCGCCTTCCATAAGCCAACTCGGTTAATAAGGACTGAATACCTGATATAATCTGTCTGTGTCGCCCCCTTAATTGGGCCACTTAAATATCTTCTCACGTCTCCAGGTAAGAGGAGAAATTAAGTTACGGATGATTGGGAATTTTTAATCAATCTCTCTCTCTCTCTCTCTCTCTCTCTCTACGTGTTTTAGCGTCTCTTCGTGTCTCAATGTCTCTTAGGGTCTTTATATGACTTTCAAAAACTCTCTTAGCATCTCTCAGTGTCTCCTAGCCTCTTTCAATACCTCCTAACATCTCTCACTATCTCTCAGCATCTCTCAGCATCTCTCCATATCTCTGATGAACGAGTGACAGAACCATCCACGAGGTTATATAAACTATGCTGTACCTTCTTGATAATGCAGTCTGTTTCATGTAATACCTAAATAATACATAGATACTTGCTGTACCCTCTTGATAATATAGTCTGTTTCATGTAATATCTAAATAATACATAGATACTTGCTGTACCCTCTTGATAATACAGTCTGTTTCATGTAATACCTAAATAATACATAGATACTTGCTGTACCCTCTTGATAATATAGTCTGTTTCATGTAATATCTAAATAATACATAGGTACTTGCTGTACCCTCTTATTAATACAGTTTCTGACATGTTATATCTAAATAATGCATAGATACTTGCTGTACCCTCTTATTAATACAGTTTCTGTCATGTAATCACTAAAAATAAGTACATTAACCTTGCTGTAACCAATAATTACTACATAATAATTGCTGTAGTTGCTAAATAATACAATTAATGATTATGTACTATTTTAATAATACAGTATACAGTACTTAATGTAGGGGGTGATTTATACAGTATGTTATGTATTTACTGTAGTCTGTAAATGGTTTAGGTTTATTATAAATTGACATAATGAGGGTAAGAATTGAGAGAGAGAGAGAGAGAGAGAGAGAGAGGCATAAAGGAAAATACACACACACGAACTCCTACAAACATACATACACACACACGCACAAACATCACAACATCTCCATCTGTCTGTCTGTCTTCCTCAGAACTCAATATTTATGTAAAACATTTGGTCTTAAAATTCAACCAGAGTTTTTCCTTTTTCTTTTTTTTACGAAACCTTTTAACAATGACGGTATGAGAGTTCCGTTAATCTCCCAAGGGAGGAAACTTGACCCGATTCGACTTATTTTTCTCCAAATTTCACATAACGTATTAAAAGCGACTCCAGATAGATAGATAGATAGATACTTCCTCAACCTGGTAATGTGAGGTGGGGTGTTGTCGTCTGTATGTTACTCACTTTTCAAGAATTTATTTATCTATTGAAAAAAAAATTGCTATTGTTTACGTATGAATAAATAGGTAATTTAGTTGTTGTTTGTGTTAAAAGAAGACGTATTATTTGTTCATTCTCTTTAATTTTATATTGAAGCTTTTATTTATATCAAGTTCAAGATGGTAAAGTTTACTCAGGTAGGAGAGAGAGTTATAAACATTTGAACACCTCGAGATATACGACACCTCGACTATGAAACTAAACTAATCCCATATATATTAACTAAGGTATCGGCTGGAATATATCATTAATCCCAGAGGTTTATGCCATTAGTCTCAGCAATGAACCATCCACACAGGGGAGGCAAAATCCGGTGTGAGTAGAAATTAATGACCGTAGTTTTCCGGGTGTTGATGTGAGAACGTTTCGTCCTTTGTGTTATGCCCCGTCAGCTGTTGGCGTCCGATGATGATAATTCATGACACGTGTGAGATATATGCTTTAATTAACTCTAAACCTTTTTAATGTTATAGTTCTCTTATATTGTTTACCGTTATATAAATCATCTTTTAAAATGGTAATAGGAAATAAGATTAATGATCCTTAAAATAGAATTAACGAGGAAAAGAAGATACTTCACGATAGTTGCCAGATGTAAGGGAATGGTTGTGTTGTGTTGTAAAGAAACATGCAAACGAAAACACTAAGTACACAATCACCTGTTTCTTTTGTCTCTGTTTGTCTGTCTGTCTGTCTCACCCTTTCACTGAACACAAAAGAAACAAAACTCACGAACTAATATTATTAAGTTAAACCAACAAAAATAATTTTGTAATTAGGAAAAAAATAATTACTGTGAGTTAAAGTAAAGTTAAGTTAACCTAACCTAGCATAAATTATCACTTGCCGTGGGCGAACTTACTATTACTGAGACGGGGGAAGCTGCTGTGAAGTCCTCTATATTAGCCAAAATATTGTATCATATATGCTTAAGGCACATTTTCATTAAATAATCAAACTCCAGCTTCCAATGAACTTGTTTTATTATGCTCCTAATTCAGCCAAATGGAAGTTTACCAAAACGAAATAATGTAATTGGTGATGAAGAATTAGAGCCTGCAGTATTTTACATATTATATCATGATCCACTGTATGAAAGGTGTTTTTGTATGTAATATTATACCATCCTTGTGATAATGCCCTCCCAGTGAAATTTGCCTCTACCAATTTTGATATTTCTAGGCATAAACCTCCCCTGTTTATATTTTCCAGATAGAAACTCACTTATAAAACTGCCACAAATTGGCATTAAATAACTTAAATGGTCTTACTTTATTAATATATGCAACATAAAGTTTTGAGATGATTTTCTCCCAGTGATATTTGCCTCTATCCATATTAATATTTATAGGCAAGAACGACGCCAGTTTATATTTTCAAGATATAAACTCACTTATAAAACTGCTAAAAAGTTGCATTAAATAACTTAAATGGACTTAATTTATTAATATATGCAACAAAGTTTTGAGATGATTTTCTCCCAGTGAAATTTGCCTCTATCCATATTAATATTTCCAGGCAAGAACGTCACTAGTCTATATTTTCCTGACAGAAACTCACTTATAAAACTGCTAAAAAGTTTAATAAATTACCGTAAATGTGCTTACCAGATTAATACTAGCGTTAGTAAGACGGGATGACTACAACAGCTTGCCTTTGGCAATAACAATTGACAGGCAGCACAGCTTTTACGAAAGTCGTATTAGGACAGGGAACACAGCTTTTGCACTGTCATAATATGGGCCGTAAAACCAATAATGTAAAAAACAAAAATTTGTAAAATTACCAATACCTGTTTCTTTGTACGTTAATCATATTGACAAGAATTTTGTGTCATGACTTTACCTCCCCTCTCCCCCTCCCCTCTCCACTCCTCTCCCCCTCCCCTCCCCTCTCCTCTCCTCTCCCCTCCCTCTCCTCTCCTCTTCCTCTACCTTTCTATTTTTATTATTTAAACGAGAACTTTGTCGGTATAATTTGCATATATCAATACCTTGTCTTTTGTCGCATTCCACAACTGCTCTAAATTATACTTACAAATTTATAATATGGCAGTATTTTTATTTAATTAGCTGTTGTAAACGTAGTTTATTTTACTCTTTTTCAAAGGATAATCTTAATTCTTTACACTAAGACAGTTATAATGTGATTGAAGGCTAATTTATCGTACCAATGTTGACAACTAATGTTGGAAACGGAAGAAGTTCTCAGTTATCACAACATAAGGCAATACCTAATGTGTGAAAATACTGTTAAAGTTGGCCTTTTATTACCAATTTATAACTTTATTTTAGTTGTTTTATCAGCTTTAATCTTAACTGGTGCCATAATAATACAATAACTGGGAATTAAAGGCTCAGGAAACATAAATACAACTTTTAAAATATTTACCTCAGACCTCCCTACGGTGGCCTGACGGACTGGTACCACCATCTCGCTCCGTGGTTGTCAGGTCCAGGCTCACCCGGACTGATCACCCGAGTGGGTCTTATAACATTTGCTGACCTTGGATTAACCTCCTTGGTGGGATTAATACTTAACATTTGCTGACCTTGGATTAACCTCCTTGGTGGGATTAATACTTAACATTTGCTGACCTTGGATTAACCTCCTTGGTGGGATTAATACTTAACATTTGCTGACCTTGGATTAACCTCCTTGGTGGGATTAATACTTAACATTTGCTGACCTTGGATTAACCTCCTTGGTGGGATTAATACTTAACATTTGCTGACCTTGGATTAACCTCCTGGGTGGGATTAATACTTAACATTTGCTGACCTTGGATTAACCTCCTGGGTGGGATTAATACTTAACATTTGCTGACCTTGGCTTAACCGCCTGGGTGGGATTGATACGAAACTTGGTGTGTTGGGTTGGATTGGCGTGTTGGTGTGGTGATCCTGGTGTGTTGAGTTGAGCTGGTGTGTTGAGTTGGCCAACACATCAGCTCAACCCGACACACCAACCCATCCGCCGGTGTGTTGAGTTGAGCTGGTGTGTTGAGTTGGCCAACACATCAGCTCAACCCGACACACCAACCCATCCGCCGGTGTGTTGAGTTGAGCTGTTGTGTTGAGTTGGCCAACACATCAGCTCAACCCGACACACCAATCCATCCGCTGGTGTGTTGAGTTGAGTTGGTGTGTTGAGTTGAGCTGTTGTGTTGAGTTGGCCAACACATCAGCTCAACCCGACACACCAATCCATCCGCCGGTGTGTTGAGTTGAGTTGGTGTGTTGAGTTGAGCTGGTGTGTTGAGTTGGCCAACACATCAGCTCAACCCGACATACCAATCCATCCGCCGGTGTGTTGAGTTGAGCTGGTGTGTTGAGTTGGCCAACACACCAGCCCAACCCGACACGCCAATCCATCCGCCAGTGTGTTGAGTTGAGCTGGTGTGTTGAGTTGAGCTGGTGTGTTGAGTTGGCCCAGCCAACACCAATCATCCGCACTGGTGTGTTGAGTTGAGCTGGTGTGTTTGGGTTGGCTGCCTGGCCCAGCTGTTCACCCATCCCATCCACCGAACATGTTGAGTTGAGCTGGTGTGTTGAGTTGGCCAACACATCAGCCCAACCCGACACACCAATCCATACGCCGGTGTGTTGAGTTGAGCTGGAGTGTTGAGTTGGCCAACACACCAGCCCAACCCGACACACCAATCCATCCGCCGGTGTGTTGAGTTGAGCTGGTGTGTTGAGTTGGCCAACACACCAGCCCAACCCGACACGCCATTCCATCCGCCAGTGTGTTGAGTTGAGCTGGTGTGTTGAGTTGAGCTGGTGTGTTGAGTTGGCCAACACGTCAGCTCAACCCGACACACCAATCCATCCGCCGGTGTGTTGAGTTGAGCTGGTGTGTTGAGTTGGCCAACACACCAGCCCAACCCGACACACCAATCCATCCGCCAGTGTGTTGAGTTGAGCTGGTGTGTTGAGTTGAGCTGGTGTGTTGAGTTGGCCAACACGTCAGCTCAACCCGACACACCAATCCATCCGCCGGTGTGTTGAGTTGAGCTGGTGTGTTGAGTTGGCCAACACACCAGCCCAACCCGACACACCAATCCATCCGCTGGTGTGTTGAGTTGAGCTGGTGTGTTGAGTTGGCCAACACACCAGCCCAACCAGACACACCAATCCATCCGCCGGTGTGTTGAGTTGAGCTGGTGTGTTGAGTTGGCCAACACACCAGCCCAACCCGACACGCCAATCCATCCGCCAGTGTGTTGAGTTGAGCTGGTGTGTTGAGTTTGCCAACACATCAGCTCAACCCGACACACCAACCCATCCGCTGGTGTGTTGAGTTGAGCTGGTGTGTTGAGTTGGCCAACACACCAGCCCAACCAGACACGCCAATCCATCCGCCAGTGTGTTGAGTTGAGCTGGTGTGTTGAGTTGAGCTGTTGTGTTGAGTTGGCCAACACATCAGCCCAACCCGACACTCCAATCCATCCGCTGGTGTGTTGAGTTGAGCTGGTGTGTTGAGTTGAGCTGTTGTGTTGAGTTGGCCAACACATCAGCTCAACCCGACACACCAATCCATCCGCCGGTGTGTTGAGTTGAGCTGGTGTGTTGAGTTGGCCAACACACCAGCTCAACCCGACACTCCAATCCATCCGCTGGTGTGTTGAGTTGAGCTGGTGTGTTGAGGTTGGCCCAGCACACCAGCCCAGCCAATTACGCAATCCCATCCACTGGTGTGTTGAGTTGAGCTGGTGTGTTGAGTTGAGCTGTTGTGGGTTGTAGCACATCAGCCCAACCAACACACCAATCCATCCGCCGGTGTGGAGTTGAGCTGGTGTGTTGGGTTGAGCTGTTGTGTTGGGTTGGCCCAACACATCAGCTGGCCAGCACACCAATCCATCCACTAGTGTGTTGAGTTGAGCTGGTGTGTTGGGGTTGGGCTGTTGTGTTGGGTTGGCCCAGCACATCGGCCCAACCCAGCAGCTCCATCACCGGTGTGTTGAGTTGAGCCGGGTGTGTTGAGTTGAGCTGGTGTGTTGAGTTGGCCAACACATCAGCCCAACCCGACACACCAATCCATCCGCTGGTGTGTTGAGTTGAGCTGGTGTGTTGAGTTGAGCTGGTGTGTTGAGTTGGCCAACACATCAGCTCAACCCGACACACCAATCCATCCGCTGGTGTGTTGAGTTGAGCTGGTGTGTTGAGTTGGCCAACACACCAGCCCAACCCGACACACCAATCCATCCGCTGGTGTGTTGAGTTGGCCAACACACCAGCCCAACCCGACACACCAATCCATCCGCTGGTGTGTTGAGTTGAGCTGGTGTGTTGAGTTGAGCTGTTGTGTTGAGTTGGCCAACACATCAGCTCAACCCGACACACCATTCCATCCGCCGGTGTGTAGAGTTGAGCTGGTGTGTTGAGTTGGCCAACACACCATCTCTACCCGACACACCAATCCATGCGCCAGTGTGTTGAGTTGAGCTGGTGTGTTGAGTTGAGCTGTTGTGTTGAGTTGGCCAACACACCAGCCCAACCCGACACACCATTCCATCCGCCGGTGTGTAGAGTTGAGCTGGTGTGTTGAGTTGGCCAACACACCATCTCTACCCGACACACCAATCCATGCGCCAGTGTGTTGAGTTGAGCTGGTGTGTTGAGTTGAGCTGTTGTGTTGAGTTGGCCAACACACCAGTCCAGCCACGACACACCAATCCATCCGCCGGTGTGTTGAGTTGAGCTGGTGTGTTGAGTTGGCCAACACACCAGGCCAACCCGACGTGCCAATCCATCCGCCGGTGTGTTGAGTTGAGCTGGTGTGTTGAGTTGGCCAACACACCAGCCCAACCCGACGTGCCAATCCATCCGCCAGTGTGTTGAGTTGAGCTGGTGTGTTGAGTTGAGCTGGTGTGTTGAGTTGAGCTGGTGTGTTGAGTTGAGCTGGTGTGTTGAGTTGAGCTGGTGTGTTGAGTTGAGCTGGTGTGTTGAGTTGAGCTGGGGTTTGTTTACAGAATAATTTCGGGTGTGTGTGTGTCGTTCCCCCCCCCAAAAAAAATGAAGCAGTGTCACTTGTTTTTGTTTGGCTG
The DNA here is from genome assembly GCF_018991925.1 of Homarus americanus. Taxonomy (NCBI): domain Eukaryota; kingdom Metazoa; phylum Arthropoda; class Malacostraca; order Decapoda; family Nephropidae; genus Homarus; species Homarus americanus. Next base: position 22,428 of record NW_024750114.1, on the reverse strand, counting down.
TATCTTGCCATCAACTTCTGTGAGTCATTATAGCTGAAACTCTTATTAAACTTGTACTGTTGAAGAGTCTTATTTATTTTATTTTATTTTATTTATTTTTACTAATTAATTATTTATCTCTTGACTTGTGTTGTGAATCAGCCGTCGTGTCGTATCGTATCGTGGTCATATATGGAACACTAGATGATTATATAACAAAAAAGTTAGTTAATCTGGCTGTATAATTAGGGGTGACGGAACAGATAGTGATGGGTCAATTTGAGGGTAGGAGAGATAGTGATGGGTAAATTTGAGGGTAGGAGAGATAGTGATGGGTAAATTTGAGGGTAGGAGAGATAGTGATGGGTAAATTTGAGGGTAGGAGAGATAGTGATGGGTAAATTTGAGTGTAGGAGAGATAGTGATGGGTAAATTTGAGGGTAGGAGAGATAGTGATGGGTAAATTTGAGGGTAGGAGACATAGCGATGGGTAAATTTGAGGGTAGGAGAGATGGTGATGGGTAAATTTGAGGGTTTTATATAATATACATAACAGCCACAACAACACACAGTAATAACCACGACAATAACCACAACATATAACAATATCCATTATAACAACAACACAAAAAACCCACAACAACAATAACAACAGCGAACACAAGAACAACAATAATAACAACAATGAACATAAGAACAACATCGAACATAAGAACAACAATAATAAACACAATAACAACAAACCACGACAACAAACAGAACAATAACGTCACCAATAACCACAAACAACAATATGTACTATCACAACACATCCAATGAGACCTCCAGTGCTCCGATATAACCTTCATAACTTAAAGAGACCTTTACCACATCCACCAGACCTCCAACACTCACACAGCACTCAAGCCAAGACGTCAGGGGATTAAGTTGCACTCTGGCTGGGGAGAGAGTTGCCGCGTGTCCGTGAGGTGACTGCCACGTTTTTGCTTTTCCGGGAAGTCGAGGTTGGTGCCCTTTACGTGTGTGTGTGTGTGTGTGTGTGACAGACAGTTCCTCATCGCGACAGGAGACGACTTGTGGTAGTGTAAAGAATGGTGTATATTAAAACAAAATATATAATGTTGCTATTACCGTTTGTTTTTACTATTGATACAATTATTATTATTATTATTATTATTATCACAAGTAGTGGTAACAGCAGTAGTAGGGAGTCTGAGAAAGTCTAATATCCAGAAAGTCTAATTTGATAAGAAACGGCGATAAAAAAATCGAGAAAATAATAATAATAATAATTATAATAATATAAGCTAATAAATAAGCTAAAATTTTACACCCTCTTAGAAGAAAAATAACCCGGTATATGCCGAAGCTATACAACGTAAACAATCTTGTTCTCAGGTAAACTTCCCACCTGTCCTGCCTCATTAATTAACCTGGTAACCTTGATCTCTCACTCTCACGCGGGAAAGGCATCCAAGTCCCTACCTGGGTTAATCTTTAACTTGGTGACACTATAAAATGGACGGGAACCTTCAGCACACCGGCGAAAAGGATCCCTAGGAGGTAATAGCGACTTGAACTTGGGAGGGGGGGGCTTCAAGACGCCGCCAAGAGGGTCTTCAGTTAGCGACGTTCACTCCTTAATATATGTGGAGAAAAACTTCCTCTTCAATACATCACGGTGCGTGTGATGATGATGATGATGATGATGATGATGATGAGGATAATAATAATAATAATAATAATAATAATAATAATAATAATAATAATAATAATAATAATAATAATAATAATAATAATAATAATAATAATAATAATAAAATACAATAATAAAAATAAAATCTGAAAATATAAATAATAATAACTCGAAATCTTGAAAAAAAATCATAAAGAAAACACCAAAACCGAATGAAAACATCGTCTGAGTGTTTGGAGGCCGAGAAGACAGTAAACACTCGACCTACTCCACAAAGACGTGTGTACGTGGTTATACTCGACCTACTCCACAAAGACGTGTGTACGTGGTTATACTCGACCTACTCCACAAAGACGTGTGTACGTGGTTATACTCGACCTACTCCACAAAGACGTGTGTACGTGGTTATACTCGACCTACTCCACAAGTGGGCTATAATTAGCTAGTGACGTAGGTAGTAGGTAGATAGGCAGCTACCAAACAGGGAGGTACTACCGCCTGGGAAGATATTGGAAGCATAAGGTGTTGTTTAATGGTAGACCCTGCTGCCATATGGCATCACGAAAATTGTGACCAAGTCCCAGGTTGCTGATCTGACTTTCTGCCTCATTTACACACAATTGCAGGGTCTTAATTATTTCTCTTAACATTGACAACATAACATACATATATATTGTTTCTCACTCTTTATCCTTTTTATTTCTTTTTTTTATTTCTTTATGGTTCTTTATTATGATTATTGCAATTATTATTATTATTATTGTTATTATTGTTATTAATATTATTATTATTATTGTTATTATTCTTATCATTATTGTTTTATTATTTTTTATTTTATTTTATTTTACTTATCTGAATAATAATAATTATTATTAGTAGTATTATTATTGTTATTATTACATTTTCGCCCCCAGGCCCCGATGTGGGTCAGTGACCTGTGCCCGGGTGGGCTAATACCCGTAAAAAAAAAAAAGCCCAGATATATGTGATATACTATACGCACTTAGTGGTGTGTTCAAGGACAGATACTCAACTAACAGTGTCGGCTACTATTAGGTGGTGACATACACTGTACAGGGATACGCTTCATGTAACCCATCATTAACGGCATGGAGGTGAGCACGCACACACACACACACACAGATAGGCTTTTATGCATTCAGCTGATGAAGAATAGTTAACAAAGCCTAGTTGTTGTTGTTGTTTTATGGTCGAATCAAGCTGCCCCGGACAACCAGTTCAACAAATATACATCACTGTTGTTGCTCATTATTACATTAACTGTACATGGTGTCTTAAAATACTAAATATCATAGTCTTCATCTTCCCGAAGCAATGAGGAAGATAATGAGTCGCATAAATAGACATTAATAATCGTCTGATCCTGTCTTACTGTAGTGACGCTGCAACGTGCTTAAAATTGGCATAAATTTTATGAATAAAAAAAAGACTTAAGTTTACCTTTCTTTCGCTTCATTTATGATCCTCCGTGTCAATTGTATGTGCGTGTGTGTGTCTGTGTCTGCGTGCGCATGTACGTGTGTGTGTGATCAGCTCACTAATCTGACTATAAACGCTGCGATTAATTATCAACCAGAGAACACGGAGGAGAGAGAGAGGGTACAAACTAGTATCACAATAAAAGATTACTATTATGGTTGTGTTAAACACGAAAAAAAAAAGTCAAACGATATACGTTCTTTTCATATTAAGACCTGCATAAACTGCAGTAAAAATGAATTTGCAACCGTAAGCAATTTCCTTTGAAAAGAAAAGTTAAAAAACAAAAGTTCCTAAAATAAACATAAACGGTAATGAAACAAATACTCATGATGGTAAAATATCGTGTCGTTCAACACCTTCCATAGAACATGCAATTAAGAAAAAAATATCATGTGAAATAAATAAACATGAAAGGGTTATTTCAATCAAAACAAGCGAGAGGAAAATAAATGGTGGTGACAAGAGGTGGTTGGCTGGGTGGTGGCTGGGCGGTGGCGGGGATGTATGGGCACCGCGCGCCACTTGTTGTATAGAGGCGAGACCTTCCCGTCGGCACACTGAAGCCCTCCGTGACCCAGAAACCCTCTCCCTGGGCAACTGTCCCTCACTCACTCCTCACATCTTTCCCGTCTCTCGTCGGTGTGCAAAGATCAATAAAATAAGATTATCATTATAAAAATATATGTTTATTACCAATACAGTGTTAATAGTAAAGAATATGTTGATGACATGAGAGAGTCAAGGTGAGAGGTGCGGGATTCTGGGTTAATGTCCGAATGCCGGTTGGCAGTAGGTCGGGAGCCAACTATCGAAGGTTTTAAAGTAACTTGGTGCAAGCCTGCCATGCACGATATGAATCAAGCAAATGTGGCTCAGTCGTGAGCCAGGCACGATGGGGGAGAGTTAGTGGCAAAGCAGACAAGCGATTCAAATTAATAGTTGGCTGTTTGTATGGGTCGACCTCTCCCCTACCCATAGTTTAATGATTTGTATTTGAAACAGAGGGAATTGCAAGCAGACCAGGCGCGGAAATGCACATGGCGCGCATCAGGCAAAAGAGAGCGCTGCAAGAGAGGGGGGAGGGGGAGGAGCGTGCACGCAGACGTCAAGCACAGCTCTTGCTTGCCAGTGCACCTTGGGAGCCAACACGGTCCACATGCCTCTCATGGCGGTACGAAAGACGACAAAATCTGTCATCTTGACCCAGCATCGGGGACAAAGAGCTTATCAGCTTCCTCTCCTGCTGATAAGGCAGTGCTTGTCTGCTTGATAATACAACCGTGCGTGGTGGTGAGTAGGCGGCGCCCGTGCTAGGCGTACCGCACCAGGCAAGCGCGACAAACCAGTGATTTTGCAGTAGTGCGAGCCATCCGCTGCGGCGTGTGGCTCTAGCATGAACCAGCAGACCACTCCGCGGATATCGATTAGCTGACGGATGAAAGTGGTGTATGTATCGAGAAGGTGTGAAGTGTTGTGTGGTGCTGGAGGCATCAGGAGGTGTCCCCGCCTCACGGAGAAACTGTAAACAAAGCGGAGGTCATTGCGTCCCCCCGGGGCTTGACGGCGGAAGTTTGTCGATGGTGAACATTCAGTCCAGTGTACCGAGTTGGGGAAGCAAATCCTCCCTAAAAATAGTGATAATCGCCTCTCTCCGGCTGGGAGCACAGCTGCACCACGGCACGTGGAAGTGTTATGACGAAACATGATAGTGAGTGTCAGGGTGCAGAGGTGTAAGCCGAAGGACACTACACCCGCCCGCTGCTGCTATTCTAGTCGCTGCCGGGGTCCAGGGGTCCAGTGCTGTATAATAAGTGATTATTACTCAACTTATCTAGTACCCCAGTCATGGATAAACAAGGAATAACCCGTCTATGTGTTTACCTGAGCTCAGAACAGAAATTCTGTCAGTGAAATCCTATAATATACCCTCGCTGTGCTGAAATAAATTGTGGATAGAAAGGAAGTAATACATTAGTTACTACCTTCATGTGCAGGCAGGAGCAGCAGCAGTAACAACGGGGTAGTGGACGTGTAAACAAGGTGAGATAGCAACGTCACCAAGATTACCCCGAGTTACCAAACGCGGCAAGCGCAAGAGTGGAAGGAGAGTGAGGGCGCAGCTCCTCCAACAGTACCCTGGGTAGATGAAATACGCGCACATCGCCGCCCAACTATTGCAGTACCTCCCACCAGTCCTCTATGGCTTCATCTCGTCCCTCTCAGCTAAGAAAGGTCATGATGAAGGAGCGCTGTGAATTCCAGATATGCTTTTCTAAAAGGACTTATTTTTTTACCCAATTAAATTCTTCTGTTCAAATAAGGAAAAAAATGTACAAGAAAACTTATTAATCACTTGAAGTTATAGAAAATAATTCAGTACTATCACAGTGATGAGCGACATAATACCAAGTGAAAATATGAAGGCAAGTAAATAATGTAGTGCAGGGAGCAGTACTGGTGGAGGTAATGCTGTCCTTAACAACTGTATGTGATGCTCAGATATACACAATTCAATTTCAATTTCAATTGTTTATTCCTTGACAGAGGAAGCGGGATCCTAGTGCTGTCACTAGGTACCCCTGTACAATGACACCAGAATCATCTGGCAAGTGTGAAAAGTATATACAGTATAAATATTATAAAGGGGCTTACTAAAGCCTAAGGAAGGAAGGATATTCCTTTAACACATAATCAATATTATTTACAAAATATCTGGCCAGTATTGGGAGGATCATCGTGTCTCCGTCAGGGGGTCGTGGAGTGGTGGTCCAGCAGGCGTCAAGGAAGCGTTGTGTGTGGGGACATCTTAGGAGGTAGTGAATAAGGGTGCGGCTGTCGGGTCTTCTGCATAACGCACAAGAGCGTTGCTCAGGGGATGCGGGGATACCAATCTCCCAAGCAAAGTCATACCCAATGATGATACGGGCAGCAATCACGTCCCCCTTCCGCGACCCTTTCCCGTAGACGTACGAGAGGTCAGGAAGTTTACGGAGGACATCGTACCAGGTGGGCGGGGAGTCCAGGGGGATGGCTGCTTCCCGAGCTTCTCTCTGTTTGCGGCGGATTTGGGTCCTAATCTGTAAGAGTGTTCGAGGAACAACGAAGTCAGGTGTGGCCTTGTTGCAGCCAGTCTTGGCAAGGTCATCTGCTGCCTCATTCCCCAAGATACCGACATGACTAGGTATCCATAGGAATGTCACAGGACGGCCTGCATCCTGAAGTATGGATGTTAACCCTCGTATTCGGAGGATGAGGTCCTTATTTTCCCCTGATCCGAATGCGATCCCGTCGAGAGCAGACCTGGAATCGCAGCAGACAAGCAAGGGGCAGAAACCATCTGCTTCTTCCTCAGCGAGAAGGGCAGCAAGGAGGGCTATTAGTTCAGCCTGAGTGGAGGATGCCCCGTCAGAAACTCTGAGAGACAGTTTGATAGGCTCAGGGGCATCAGGACGGGAGATGTAGACACCAGCCCCGGCCCTACCTGTAGCGGGGTCAACAGAACCATCAGTGTAGAGGACGACCCTACCTGGGGACCAGTGAGCGATCCTGGAGAGGTGGTATTTGCAGAGAATAACAGGGTTCACCTGGGATTTCGGGAGCGGTCCACCGAGGGCAATCACTTCAGGTTGAAAATCCAGCCAGGGAGAAGGAGACGAACCAACAGCAGGGGTGACAACAATATCAGGCAGGAGGTCGTGTTCCTGAAGGGCTCGGATGAGTGACCCTCGCCACTGTCTTCTAGATGGAGGTCGGTCTCGGACAGCAGTAGTCAAGTTGGTTTGGACATAGTTGCCCCGAGGATCCCGTAGAATGGAAACGCCAGTTTTTAGGTAAAACTCCTGGACACGATCCTGTAAGAGGGAAAGACCAAGTTCGTTATATAGAGAAGTAGAGCGTGTCCACTGAGGAGCCCCAAGGATGATACGAGCAACTTTCCTCTGGATAACTTCGAGACGGTTGACAGCAGTCCGACTAATGTTGACGAGGGCAGGGGCGGCGTAGTCGACACAGGAACGGACAAAGGACTTGTACATGGTGAGAAGTACAGGGATGGTGGCACCAAGGGAACCCCTGCACGTGGTAGAGAGGGGAGCGATACGCCGAAAGCATATGTCTCGAAGATAGCGGACTTCAGGGATCTGACAACGTGTGCGAGTTACATACACACCCAGGTATTTTGTCTCATTAACCCAGCCCAAGGGCGTTCCTGATAAGAAAAGGGGTGGAGGTACAACACGACCGTGCCACATGACTTTTGTTTTCGCAGTTGAAAGAAGGAAACCAAGTGAATCACACTCTCTGGAGACCAGATCAAGGGCTTCCTGCATGCTGAGGTAGTCAGGGGCTTGGAGGAGGACATCGTCGGCATATCCTGAGTGGACAATTTCTGTCGGCCACGGGAGTGATGCAATGGAGTGCATGAGAGTGTTAAACAAGGTGGGACTCAGGACTCCACCTTGAGGGGTGCCGAGGTTCATTTCTTGAACAGGAGGCATAGAGCCTTCAACGCGAACCCGGGCCTGACGTCCAGTGAGGTAAGAGGCGATCCATTGTAGAAGTCTCCCTTTAACCCCTAACCGTGCAAATTCAGCTAAAATGAGGGCAGGCTGAGCCGTATCAAAGGCTCCCTTGATATCAAGGAAGACGGAGACGCGGGCAGTCTGATTGCAATAAAAGGAAGCAATGGAGTGTGCTGTGCTGCGATGTTGAATGAAACCATTGAGGGAGTTGTGGAAGCCGCCTATGGTGTGAAGAAGGCGACGATGGAGTATCCTCTCCATCATCTTGCAAACACAGGAGGTAAGACTAATGGGTCGATATTTCCCAGGATCTCCCGGCTTAGGGATGGGGATAATAGTGGCATTTTTCCAGTTGGAAGGGAGAACCCCATGTTCATAGGACATATTGTAGAGAGCAAGCAAGGGGCCGTTAGGAATATTAGTACAGGCGTTGAGGACGGAGTAGGTTATCTGATCATCCCCAGGAGAGGTGTCTTTTCTAGAGCGACGAGCACTGTCAAGCTCGAACTGTGTGATGGGATGATCAGTGGGGGCAGGGGAGGTAAGAGCAGCACGAACAACAGGCTCAGACGCATCGATGCGGGCCTGCACTGCCTCCTGCATTGGATCTGGAAGTGCCTCAGGGGAGGAAGCTCGTGCCCAGTCCTCCATTAAAGAGCAGGCAAGGGAGGCGGGGTCAGGGTGGGGAGGAGGCCTCCGTCGAGTACCCCGTATAACATTAATCCGATTCCATACATAAGAGGGTGACGACTGGAACGATAGAGACCCCGTGAAGGATAGCCAGTCCGCCTCACGTATCCGACGGCGCTCCTGAGTTGCAAAGGAGCACCAATTTTTGAAGTCTTCCCAGTCCTCTGGAGACCGAGACCTCCGTATGGCAGAGTGGAGATCACGGGTTACCTGCCGGAGATGTCTCATGGCAGGGATACGATACCAGTAGTTGGTGGCACTTCTGGGGTGACGGGGAGGGCGTGGAGGAGTAGCGCGATTGACAGAGTCATACACGGCATCAACAAAATCAGCGCTGTAAGAGTCAAGGGACTGGGAGACAACATAGGAATCCGCCCAGGTAGAAAGGTATTGGGTAAAGGAAGGAACAGCATCTTGTGTGAGACGAAGGCGAGGGGATCGATAAGGAGTTGATGTCGGGGCAGAGAAGGAGAGCCTGAGATGGGTAGTAACGGCAAGATGGTCACTATACAGAGCAGGCTCGGTGCAGACGGTAGGATGAAAGGAGGTATGACCATTCAATAGTAAGCCAACATCAAGGAAACTATGGGGGAGGCGAGTAGGATTGTCAGGACAAAGAAAGCGAACATCATCATCCCCATTAAGAAACTGTGAGAGATGTGATCCGTTAAGGGTACATGGAGTGGGATGATCCGGAGTAAGAGTGGGATGGCGGGCATTAAAGTCGCCAAGAACAATAGTGGGAACCCCATCATGGAGGTCGTGAAGAACCTGGGGGTCCAGAGAATCACTCTTGAATTGAACATTGACTACACGAAGGGTCCGGTCACCAAGAGTAAGGGAGACAGAAAGTATTTCAGACGGGGGTCCATGTGAGTCAGGTGAAGGGAGACGAACAGATGGAATAGTGTTACGCACAAGGGTGAGGAGGCCACGAGCCTGCCCACGGTACCGAGGCAGGGTGTAAACAGTATAGCCAGAGAGGCGGAGTGGAGTAACATCGTCTGTGATGGTTTCCTGAAGTAGAGCAACATCTACTTGATGGGAGAGCACAAACTGGGAGAGGTCTGACCGGCGAGGTCTAAGTCCCTGGATGTTCCATTGTAAGAAGAGGAGGGAACGGCCTCCGGTGTGAGATGAGTCGGAGGGGCTAGACAGGGCTCCAGAGGAGGTACCAAATTCTGTTGAGAGAAATGGAGAGGGAGGAGTGGGAGAGCGAGGGATGGATCCTCCATCTCGGGAGATGGAAGGAGGCGGGTCATCAGGGCTTGCAAAGTGCGCCCCTGTTGGGTCAGGGTGTCCAGAATGAGTTGTTGTTGCTTCTGCAATGTCGCAATTGTTTTCACAAACAAGTCGAGTTGGGCTGAGAGAAGGTTGATTTGCTTGGAGTGGCGATCCAGACGGAGAGTGATTGTTTCCATAGAACCAACTTGGTGTACCTGTGCAGGAGCTGGAGGTGGCAGCGAGGATTGCCGAGGGCCTGACTGGGCAGGTGGTGGTGGTAGCGACGGAGAGGGACGGCAAGGTTCAGTTGAGTAAGAGGTGGTGGTGCTGGTGAGAGACAGCGGGGGTCCGGGTGGGCAGGAGATGGTGGTGACTGTGTGGCAGGGCCGGCAACGACCTTGTTCCAAGAACGGTAGGGAGAGGCAGGGAGGGGAGAAAGGATGGGTGGGTAGGGGTGATAGGGGGGATGGTAGAGGAGAGGAGACCAATGGGAAATCCTTGGTGGATGGAAGAGGCAGTGGTGGATAGGATTGAGGTTTGGTTGACAGGGTCTTCGTCAGAGACGAGGGCGGTGGTACAAGGTAAGTTTTCCCCGGGCGAGTGCCAGGACGCTGTGGGCAATTGGCATTCCAGGCGTGGTGACTGCCATGGCAATTGACGCACCGTGGAATAACTGGGATTTTGTTCTTAATTTTCGATTTGCATTCCACTGTTTCGTGAGGACCTGCACAGAAACCGCAGGCGACCATCCTCGTGCACTCCCAGGTGCGGTGTTTCCACGATTTGCAACGACCACAGATTTTCGGGGTTCCGATAAATCGGTCGAGAGGACAGTTGTGAATTGGTCCTACATTCACCTTCCGGGGGAGGGGGCCCACCCACCAGCCGATGAGTTCGTTGGATGGACGTTTGGAGACCGGGTTGATGCGGCGTTCCATGTCCAGTAGTTGTGGGAGAAGAGGGCGAAGATCGTCGATAGGGATCTCCCAGGGTACGTGGCGAACCATTACCTTGGTACGACGAGTTTCTGGGGTGATGATGGTGAACTTCAGCATCACCTCCCCCTGGGGAGCAGGAAAGCCCACCTGAGTGAGCAGGCGTACCGTCTCGTCCATTTGTGTGGTGACTATCACGGCTGTGGGACCTCGGCGGAGGCGAAGTGTTGAGTCCTGAAGTGGAGAGCAGTGACGGAAGAACCAGGTCGTCCGTGTGCTCAGAGGCAAGTCCCGAGGGAAGGCGAGACGACGAAGGCGCGACGGGGCAGGGAGACAAAGGGAATCCCCTATGTCCATCGTCGGCGGAGGGTCGGTCATTGAGCCACATGGAGGCTCACTTGGGGACCCCGATGACAGGAGTCCACCCTCTACAGCCCCAGAGGGGTGCAAGGGGGAGCCGTGGCCCCTGCTGGAGACCCTGACTTCTGAGGTTTCTGCTTCTTCTTTTACGTGTCTTCAAGAAGAAAGTCGTCAGCATCACTGTCACCTACTGCCGCCGTTTCCAACGAACGGGAGCGTTTAACGGCGGGCATAGGGCACGTTGGCAACACTGCAGTCAGGTGGAGTGGTAATGACGTCACTTCTACGTCACACTATCACATTGCGCATGCGCAAACTTGAAAAACTTTGCTCAGAGGGATCGGGTGGTAGGACCAAATGTTTTATCCCCCAAAAAAGACAAAGTCCAAAAGTAACAAAAAAATATATGCCACTGTGCTGATAACTGGGTCTTACTATAGTTGTTTGCACAGGCTGGGATTGGTAGACGCGCTGAATTCGTCAGAAATACGAATTTTAAGGAGCAGTCTCATACAGCCTTTGTTGACACTACGCACGCATGCGCGTTCCTCGATATACACAAGACTGTTCTTCTGCGGAGTGTAGTGTAGTGTAGAGGGAACCTGTGCGTCTTACAAACAGTTCTTTGTCATTCAGCGAGAATATAATATATGAAGCAGGAATTATCCTCTCCTCTGTGTTTTATAATGGTAAATTAAAAGATAAATCGTGATATATTGGTAAAATCAACACGACAGCTTTAATAAGTTGCAATTGTTCAAGAAAACAAGTGGTAATCCGAAGTTTCTTTATAAAAGTTCAGTGTGGGGAAACTTCAGCGAACTGTACGTTTCTAAACTCCAAAGTTAATTGTAAAAAAAAATAAAGATAGTATAAAGAAAATAGTGTAAATTGTAATGTGTTATGCTGTCTCCATATTCAAGACGATTGAATTACGAGAAGCGAATAGCGGAATGTGAAACTTGGTTTTCCAGATCTGTCTCTCGCCTATTGTAGATGATAGTACACACCAGTTACGTGAATAGCCCGTACCCAGGGTGTAGTGAATTGAAAAATGAAGTTTCTGTAATGTGGCGATTGTGAGAGAAAATTTAATAACCGAAACAGCCTTTGTCGGCGCTCGAGTGAGCGGCCGCCATCTTGTAGGGATCCCATACCTCGCAAGGGCGATGGGAAGCCGATCACAAGAACCCACGAAGGTCGCGTCTCTTTTTTATTTGTTCCCATTCTATTTTTTGTCACCTGTTTTAGTGATAATGAAATATTATTTCCCGGCAGTGGTGGAGCAGCAAGTGGAGAGTGTAGTTAAGTGAATATCGCAGTACTTGGGTGAAAAAAATCTGTACTATACATTGCTAAAAGTGGTGCCTTGGAATAATGCCTTAATCGGAAATGTTAGGCTCAGTGATGTTGTGTAGTGAGTGGAAGCCTGTAAGATAATGGGGCTTGTATTTTTATTTATTACACTGGGGAACAAAATTCAACTTTTTGTCAGTTGCATACATTTTGAAACCTGTTTCTGGGTAAATTGAGGTCACTGATTTCAAATATGGCACCGGTTTTTTTCTATCGGGTCTAGTTTTGTTGCGGTGAGTTACCTACCATTTACTACTATATATAGTTAGACTACCATATACTACTGCTAAAAATCTAAACCAGCACACAGAGAGGAATTACCAAACACGTAGAATTAATTTTTAATTACTTTTATTTACCTTGACAAGCATATTTTGGATTCATCAGTTGCTTTTGTGAACTATGCCAGATTTATTCAGGCACAAACTTGCGTTTAATGGACTGTCTTGAATATCGCCTCTCAGTGCAGTCTCGCTGAATGCTCCAGCAATAGTCCGCCATCATGTGAATGTCCCAGCGACCTTGATACCTGTCTTCCATGACTTTGATATCCTGGTGAAAGCGTTCACCTTGCTCATCACTCACGTCCCCCAAGTTTGCCGGAAACAGTTCAAGATGACTGTTCAGGAAATGCATCTTAATGCTCATGTTGCAACCTAACACATGGAAACTTTCCATCAAAGATTCAACGAGCTTTTTTTAGTCCTCTGATTTCCTGTTTCCAAGAAAGTTCCTTACAACAGAAACGAATGCTCCCCATGCATTTCTCTCAACATCAGTCATGGATTGAGTGAAGGCTTGGTCTTTAATCAGCGTCCTAATTTGAGGGCCGTCGAAAATACCTGCTTTGAGTTTTTCTAGCGTTAAACCAGGGAACACTTCACACAGATACTTAAAACAGTCACTGTCAGTATCGAGCGCCTTGACAAACTGTTTCATAAGGCCCAGCTTGATGTGAAGGGGCGGGAAAACAATTTTTTCACGTTCCACTAGGGGTTCATAAATGATGTTCTTTTCCCCAACATTGAGGCTTTCCCTAACTGGCCATTCCTTCTGAATCCAGTGTCTGTCTTTGGCTCTGCTGTCCCAGAGGCAGATAAAGCAAGGAAATTTTGTATACCCACCTTGCTGTCCTAGCAAAAAATTGACCATTTTTAGATCAACACAGATGATCCATTTGTGTTCTTCATATTTGAGTAGCTCCAAAACCGTTGTGATGTGTTCATATTTTTCTTTCAGGTGTACTGAGTGTCCTATGGGTATTGCGCCAAAGATGTTGCCTATATGTAATAAAACACACTTCAGACTCCGCTTAGAGCTATCTATAAAGAGGCGCCACTCTTTCGGATCATAACCTGGAGCTCCCATCGCGGTGACTAATCCAGAAATAAAATAATTGTTTTAATGAAATAAAATAATAATGCACACACTAATGCACACACAAATCTATATTTGACGCACTGATGTAATTAAGAATTATATTTGATGAATGTAAACTAATATGCTTATTACCTCCCTTTGCTATTTTCAGAATCTGTGACCTGATATGTAAATTGCCGCGTAGCATCAAAACTAGACCTGATCTGCACAAACGAATGCCATTTTCAGAATCTGTGATCTCAAATCTACCAGAATCAAGTGTCAGAACTCATGCAACCGAAAGTGTGTTCCCCAGTGTTATCCATGATGAAAGAAGCTAATGGGAGATGCTTTATATCAACAACACACTAAACAAGACCACCAGAGTCAGCGCTTCACTAGTATTAAGTGTTAACTGTTATATTAATGAAGTGATTAGTGCAGTTTAGGTAATGGTTAATGATTAAAGATTTCTCAAGTAAGTATAACCTGATTTGAGTCGTGGAGGAGGCGGTAAACACCCTCCGCCACACACTTAACCCATGAATACCTCTGGTTTATATTTGTTGACTTTTATTTTCCCTACTTCAATGCAGGCAGTCCTGTCGAAAAAATCATTCGATGAAGAGTTAGAGAAAATATCTTCCCACCTGTCTACAAAAAAAAAAATCATCAAAACACTGGATATTAGGGTGTGTCATACGGAAGCGAATTTTTTTTTTTGAGTTTGAAAAATCGGCCCATCGTATTAATGATGTAGTTCTATGTGCAGAATCATGTGATATCTTCAGATTTGAAAAGTTTTCATTTTTTGCTAGGTAAATTTTAACTTGAAATCTTATGAAAATTCAGTATTCCCACCCTTTTACCAACACCACTAAATAGCTTATTTAAAGTAAAGTAAATGTATCAGGTTAATTTATTAAGATGAAAATGATCCAGAATAGTGAAACGAATGATCTTGACACATTTATTAAATTTAATATTCCTTTAGAAAACAAAATCATCAAATACAAAAACCGGTTTTACTACTACGACCCGTTGTTGCTGCACACCATAGAGAACATGTCTTTCTTGCTTCTGTTTCTACTCATCACCTCCCTGCTGACCACCTGAGCTCGGATGTAGCCTTCCCTCCTCTCCTGGCTGTACACGTGACTGCTGGCTTCGCTCACTTGCTGTACACAACGCTCTATACTCTGGGTGTGCGAGGGCCAGGCAGGGACATGCATGGGGTTGTCCAGGAAAGCTCTGACTTGAACATTGGTGAGGCTGCAGGTAAGAGGGGCTCACTGCCAGCCTGGATCATCCAGATCTATGAGATCAGTGAGGGGTCTTAGCACCTAGATTGACTTCAGGAGTCTTCCTGACCCTGAAGAATCGTCACCAACTGATTCATCATACCCAGATCCTCTCATAAGTCTCATATCCAAGATCTTTTTGACTGCCACCCTTCTCTCCTCCTCATCCTTACTGCAGAGCATTGTCTGCAGAACTGCCTCGGGATGAGCATACCAGGAAGATCTCCTCACAGTCTGCTCCACAATCTGAACAACCTTCCTTGGCTGACTCCTCAGGAGCTCAAGCTGGAAGAGAACATGCCTCGGACCTTCGGAGAACGATGACTTGACCTTGGTGTTGAACCAATTTGGCAAGTAGACACTCACGATGAATTGGACAGTAAGTCTCAGGTTGTGAAGCTGGTTCCCTTTCAGTTTACTTGATGAGCGACCCAAATTCTGCAGAACCTGAGAGCCGTTGGCAGGCCTAGAATGTGAGACTGGACCTATCTGCAGAGTAAGCAAATCTGTGAGCATGACCCCAGTTTTGATGGCACTGCAAATCAATATGTAACCATAGTACTGATCATTATCAGTAGTGTGGCAAGTATGTGCAAGCTCCAACAGTGGAGGCCAACTGTGATTTTTCAAAGCTCCAGATTTATTTCTAACTCAGTGGCGCAGTCATCTTACCCAGGGATGAATATCTGTTGTTTGAAAGAGTCTTGCCATCAGCTCCTGGATCAGATGTCTGGTAACGCTCGTTGGTGTGGAGGTCACAAACAATCCAGACCAGCTTCCTCCCAATCTTCCGCTCTATCCACTGTATGACCCCCCCTTGCCACCCTGTGTTCGTGTTGGTGCTGTCCCTCCAATGGCCTGCAGGGTCTGGTCTACGTTCCTCTCTCTGAGCCAGTTCACAATGTTATCTGCCACTATCTCAGCTGGTTTCCTGATGTCATCTTTCTCTGGAGTGAAATGCCACAAATACTTCCCTTCTGGTTCACTGCAGCAGGAGTAGTGTTCCTCCTTCACCATGGCAGGGAACAACTTGTCAGAATCTCCAACTTTCATGAACACTTTAGTGTCATCCTTCTCCCATCAAAGAACAAACAATTGATTCCATTTTCTCTTATCCCCTTATCAAACTCCTCTTCTAGGTTACTGACAAGTTTCTCCTGAGCTCTCCTTACTTTGTTATGATCTATCACCAGGTGAACATCATCAGGTGTTATCAAACCACCGTCAATCCAGGCAGCTGTTGCTATCTCTGCAGTTTCTCTGAGACCAGTGTGGTGTCGCATGCTGGCCAGAGCTATGCTCGGGATATCTTTCCTATTTCGAATCTTATGCCTGGAAGGTTTGGGATCATTATTTTCTGGGTTAGGGACAAAGTCACCATTCTCCTGGTCAGCACTCGGATCAGCCATGGGGAAGTCATTAAACTCTGAATCAGCTTGACTCCAATCATCGGCCTTTTTTACCTCACCCTGGGCCTTCTCAAGTCTCTTTTCCTCGGCAACTCTTCCTCTTCTGTCTCTCTGTGGCAGCCTCCTGTCTCTTGGACTCCGGAATATCTTGGCTAGAAATCATGAGAGCCCCTATACTGCCAGTCTTCTCTCTCTGTGCTTTGACAAATGCCAGTTCGATCACAGGAATCTTCAGTTCACGCTTGCAAATACAGGAGATGTGGGCCTCGGATTTACAGTCACGATCGCATCCAAACTCAGGACAGAGAACAATTGGGCACTTGCAAGTAATTATGTCAAATAACTGGTCCAATTGCTTGGCAAAGCTGTCCTTAACTGCAAGTTTTCCTCTCCCAAGAGAGATATCTCTTGCCTTTTCCCAACTGGCTAGCAGTCTCTCACTAATCTTCTTCTGACTTGTTATGACTGGAGGCTTGAACTGAGCGTTAGCCAGAGTGTACTGTGCCAAGACAGCTTTGGTCATATCACTGGCAATGTCTTTGTTTGTGTAAGTTCTTTGGTTCTTTTCACTGATTTGCCTGATTAAAACACCGTATCTCAAAGCATCTCTCAATGTAGGCAACTCCGACTTCAGGAGCTCTCTCCCAGACCCAAGATAGTGACTGAGATGGCTGGATTTTTGGTTCCTCGTCCTGACACAAGCAGCCATCGCAAATATTATCAACTTATAACTGCATCAGAATCTGAAACAGAAAAAAAATATTGTTAGTTGGGTTGTTAAAGAATGAAGTCAGAAAGCAATGTTCACTATTTAATTGTAATGCACTAATGCAGCTGTACGTTAGATTTTCGATAAATTTCACGCTAAAATTTACCAAACAAAAGGTTGCAAAATATTAAAACTGAAATTATTTTCTGTTTATATACACTAAAATCTACCAAAAAAGTGATGGGCCATTAGTTTTAGCTGATGTTCCCTCCTATGACACACCCTACTGGATATATATCACGCATTCATTTTATATTATCCTTTTTTATTTAAACAAAAGTAATTCCTTTTATCTACATTTATGGTTTATTTGATTTGATTCTTGAGTCGTATTTTTTTTATAGTGTCAAATAACGAAAAAAAAATATCACCCGATAAAGTTGTGAAGAATTACTATTACTGAAGAGCGAACCTGTTGGCCAGAACTAGGAGATACAAATGTGCTGCGGCGGTGGAGAGGGGCCCTGTACACAAACCCTCTCCCTCAAGAATGGGACCAGGAACTCACAATACCTGCAAAAGCCCTCCTGCAAATTGCAGAAGTCCTTTACAAGCCAAAAGGAAAGAAAGAAAGCAATAATAACCCAACTCTGCCAACCACTAATAAAACCTACAATCCTCCCAAAAGAAAAACTTAACCCACCCAATCTTACTCACAATCCCTCCTAAAAAAAAATAAAATAAAAAATATTAACTCAACTTATCCAACCACTAATCAACTCCTACAATCCTCCCAAAACAAAAACTTAATATACCCGACCTTTCTAACAACCCCCTTCGACCCCCCCTTAAAAAAAAAAATTACATATGACTCAATACAACTATTCATTAGCCACACAAATCATATCACCCCTAAAAAATCCTACCATACTATAAATTAACCTAACAACCTCCAAAGCCCCCCTCTCCTCCCAACAACTCACCATACCTGACCTCACTAACAATTATCCTCCCCTTACCCCTCTCCCCTTACTATATTGAAACACACACACTCACACAACAACCCCCCTTAAGCAATTCTAATTCAGCTCAAATCAACATACCACCGCCACCCCCAACCAATCCCCAAATACAAACTCCCCTCCCCCACAACCAATCCCCCGCCAGACAAAGCCTCTCATAATACTACAACTCTCCAGAACCAAATCAAACATACCCAACCTCTGTGACATCCAATCTCAATAAAATCGACCTAACTCAAGACTGAAACCAATCAACCTATATCTCATTCTCATCTCCGTTCACAATTTGACAAAGCTCAAATCTGTCTCCTGCTATTACTAAAAACTCTCCTACGATACGCTCATCCTTCCTTTCTACGAATACTTTGACATTTCAAGCTCAAAGATTCAAAACTCTTCCTCCAACTCGCTCCGTTCCTCTTTGACATAGCTCAAAGACTTTACCTTCATCTTTCTCCAAACAACCCTACAACTAGCTACATTTCCATTTTCACCTTCCCTGTTACTTTGACCGTGGGTGCCTGTGCGTCCGTCCACCTGTGCTTCTCGGCTTGCACCGCCGCCGTGGCGGGGCGGTTCTTCCTCCGCTTTGCCAACACTGCCTAAGCTAAGACGACAACCAGAGCACCCGCGTTGGCCCTTTGCCTGCCCGGTCCTGCTCCCGCCATCCCTCTGCCTCGTCCTGATTGTGATTGTTGCACTTTTTTTTTTTTTTTTTTTTTACGGGGATTAGCCCACCCAGGCACAGGTCACTGACCCACATCGGGGCCTAGGGAGCGAAAATGTAATAAATAATAATAATAATAATAATAATAATAATAATAATAATAATAATAATAAAGAACCATAAAGAAATACAAATTGAAAAAACAATTTGTGAGAAACAATATACAGTATATATGTTGTGTTGTCAATAATAAGAGAAACAATTGAGACCCTGCAATTGTGTGTAAATGAGACAAAAAGTCAGATCAGCAACCTGGGACTTGGTCACAATTTTCGTGATGCCATATGACAGCAGGGTCTACCATAGACAACACATTATGCTTCCAATATGTTCCCAGGCGGTAGTACCTCCCTGTTTGGTAGCTGCCTACTACCTACTACCTACCAGGCACATTGCCTACCCCCTCACGCAAGCGGTGTTTAGCCATTGCACCTGTTCTCTCCGTCTAAAATTCACTTCTATCCTCCCTTTATCCTTCCCCTGAACCTCTTTCCCCCCTGTCACTAGCTTTTATGTATGTATATATGTAGAGGGGCGCTTGTGGTAGAAGCGGTACCGCTCTTGCCTCGCAAGCAAGATGTCACGGGTTCGATTCCCGGGCAAGCGGAAGTTGTTTGGACACTCTTCCTAGCCCCCTTGGTCCGTGTTCACCTAGCAGTAAGTAGGTACCTGTTGTAAATCGAAAGGTTGCGAATTCGTATTCAGGGAAAGTTGTTGGAGCTTCTAAACTTGAACTAACACAATCCGGAGGAGTGGTGACCCGAGGATCACACACCCAACACAGACAAAAAACCAAATACGTGCGCTATGCGCTAACCAAATAAACGCAGTCGTGTAAAGCCACGGCACTATCTCTCCCACTACAATTCCCTTCCTAACCTCCTGCTCCTTCCTTTATCATCTTCCCCGCTCTGCCTTTCGCTACCAACAACTTTTTTCGAGCTTCTAAACTTGAACAGAGATACTGTTACAGTTTACACCCACAGCCTAATTTATTATTCATATCACTCGAGATCAATTATTAATTTGCCTTTCACTTGAGGCCTTAATTTGACTCTTAATGATATGAACACTTCTGCCTGATCCCTTGATGGTTAAATGATATTCTCTGTATATATATATTAGTATCTGTCGACAGTGTACGTGAGCTTCCTGACACATCTATTGAGGTTGTATAGACGCAAACACTTTACTGCATTACCATTACATGTTATGGGTCATTCTGTGCTACTCATCCCCTGATTTACTCCCAAGCGTGACCCGACACCTAATTTTTTTTATGAAATTATCTACTTATAAATTTACTTTTTCATTAGTCATCTTAGAAATAATCAGACGACACGTATAAGAGTACTAGAGAGGTGTGGAAGGTGATCTTGAACCAACTTATGACCTTTTGAAGTTCCCAGTTTTATAGTTCAGGGTTTTGGTTCCTTAAGTATGCTAATTCTCACCTGGAAATAAGAGTCGTCGCTCGTGCTAACATTACAGGTATTTAAACGCTAAGACAACACCCCAAAGATTGAACACTAGTTCTAAATGTTCTGAAGACACCAATAGCAATACACTCATGAGACTGTATACATTATACACTTGACTGGAACACAAACTTGAAACTCGACATACAAAAACGCGCGCACACTCACATACTTATTATATAAACACTTCTTATCAAGGCAGGACATATACTCTTGATAGATGCATGGACTAAGACAATAAATATAAAAATAAACACAATGACTCAGGATAACTGCGGACTTACTTAATGCAGTCATTGAACACTTAAGACAATGCAAACATATTCTCAGGCATAAACTTACACTCAGAGTAATACATACACTCATGGCATTCCTTACTAGCTCAAGACATTCTGAATACACTAACGTAAAGGCGTAAAGGCCATTACATCCAAGGTTAGTCCACCTGGTAAACACCTATTGGAGGCGAGACAAGCCACAAAGACATAAAATATACAGTATATATATACACTAAGTAGGCAACATAAACACTGAGACACTTCTGTCACCCCGTACAGTGACTCTCAGGCATCGCAAGCTCTTAACACAATAAAGGCTAAACCAAACATTCACCAACGAAACGAAAACAAACTCAGTGGTTTATTTTCATTAATATAATATATGCTTGAGGTTTTTTGCCGACCATTGACTGCTTCACGTGTGACCTTAGGTAGCCACGTAAATCTTGAACTATATGGCATTAAATCTTCCCACGATGATGACACATGAATACCAACAGACAAATACTCTTAGTAAACACCACAATGAGTCTGTATGTCATGTCTAATTATGAAGTAAATGAATTCCTGACACCAAATCTTGAGTACTATAGATGATTAACGCCTTGTGTGTGTATTTGTGTGTCAATGTGAAAGTGAGAGAGAAAGACATGAGAGAAAGTAACTACGTGTGCATCACAGTCACTATTCATGTAATGGGTCGTCTTTATACATTATGTATGGATCGTACATCATCAGTGTGTCAATATTCACCAGGAAAGCGGAGCCGTTTTATATCCACACGCAGAACTCAGTAAACATTTATCTCGGTCCATCAGCTGATTTCTGTCAACAAAACATTGATCTAGTCCTGGCCAGTGTCCGAAACGATTCACTCAATGTACAGTACGTTACTGTCCTCATTTACAAAAACTATTAGTTGCCAGGAGTTACTGCCTTGCTGTGTACCTTATAAGTACTCCGGTCAGCTGAGTCAACTACTACTAGACAGAGAAACTATATATGTGACGTCTGGAACTGCTTGGAAGTTGCGTGTGAGCGTAACAAAACGCACAACGTCTGACCTACAACACCCGCCCTCACTCAACACTACGACCACCTCCACCCTTATCTGTCAGTACACAGCTTGCGTGATCTTGCATACCAAGCAGCGCCTCCAAGGTAAATCTGATTTTCATGCTTACAGCGCAGGAGTCGTTTACTCCCACCATATAGAGTACATCAATTATTCCTACAAGACTGTTAATGGTGAACGAGGCACAGTATAACGTCAGTTTCTTCTTTACTGTGTACTGTACTGTACCTGTCTTCATAATCTGTTACAGTGTGTTTCAATACCAGCCAGTTCTGAAGATCATATGAAATTATTGTTTAATAAATAATAAAACGAGGAGGAACACGTTATTTTCTATTGGCTTCTAACCCTGTTTTTTAAATTATCAATCATATATCAGAGTAATAGTGAATTTATCATAAGCTGCAAGTTTTTGTCTTTTTATCCTTTAATTCACTGCGAATTTTCTGGCTGCTAATTCTTTAAAATAATATTTTACATGAAGGTTCACACTTGTTCTCCCTATTATTAACTTGCTTATAATGGCATCTTAATGTCTGTTTTCTAGATTATAAAAATAACACAAAAAATAATGTACAAATGAGCAACAATTACAGTATACAACTGCCAGGCTGAGAAGCACACCGGCGACTACAGGAGCATTTTTTCTTGATATTTTTCAAATTTAATTTCCGTCATAAGTTTATTTTCCGAAAGAACATACAATGAAAACAAATGTAAGTACTTTTCTTATGAAGAGGGACATTTTTGTGCATAAAAATCAATTGTAAATGTCCAAATGCTTAGCTAATAAATAAAATTATTTTA
>NW_024750113.1:0-10177 GCF_018991925.1 Homarus americanus | reverse complement strand
GAGTGTTGCCAGGCGTAGTGAGTTGGGGGATATTTCGTCGGCATCATTGCTTGTGCCTATTCTGTTATAAGAAGCTAGTTTTATGAGGATTAGCACAGAGGTGGCCTTTGTTCTGATCCCGTTAATGTAACCTACTACTATATACTATATCAATAATAATATAATTATTTATTATTATTATTATTAATATTATTATTATTATTTTATTATTAATATTATTATGGTTATTATTATTGATATTATTATTATTATTATTATTGTATTTATTATTATTATTGTTGAAGTGTATGTATGTATGTATTAAGGCTTAAGGCTGTGATTCGCTCATAATGCTAATCAAAAAGAAATATCTGGAAGTCGTTTGTAGTTATTTTTGTAAGTGACCCAAAGTGTTTTGGATGTCTCCTGAATTTACCCCTCCGATTTCAATCTCACGTAATGGCTAATCTAACCTAACCTAACCTAACTTAATCTAACCAAACCTAATCTAAACAAAACAAATCCAGCAAACCAAACACGTTATTAAGTACCAAGAAAATTTTGAAAGTGGCTACTAAAACATAATTTACATTGGTATTCTTCCGCTAATTGGTTTTTACCTGTAGTGTATATCAAGTATGATAATACGAGTAAAGTATTAATTTAAAATATGGTTGATACTGGAACAAAATTATCTTTGTGTCGTTATGATGTCGACAATAGTTCAAAGAATACTACTAAAAGCCTTTCATGTGATTGTAGGTATTTATCTATGCTGTTATAATACTCCATTACCTGGGTCTACGTCAAGCTAACACCTGAGATGCTGAGGTGATGTTTACCTCTGACCATGACTTACGTTTTAATATCGTCAGGAGAGAAAAATGTCAGCTAACCCCTCAAGTCCTTTGTTTACTTATGGCTGACGTTGACGATGCTGACAAATGGATCTTGTCAGTAAGTAATATAAACTGTCTCGCCTTCTGTCTAATTATATTTTAGTAATTCATTAATATTCTCTGACAGAAGGATCACCTGATAATTAAACACCCTAACTTCAGCATAATACTTGCATTGATCAGTCATGTGACCGCCCCAAGTCTGAGACCTTCCCTACCAGCACAATCTCTCCGCAGGACGTGATCAATGCTCTCTAATCAGAAGGCTATCTCCTCTCTCACACACACAAGAGCCACCTGACGATCCTGGAGCACCAATACTCGACAGGGAGAGAGGTGGAGAGGATTTCCGGTTAGTGCATCATAGCAAGGAATCAACGGATGTCAAGGTATATCAAGTTGAATCATGTGGTGTCTGTGATCTCACTTTGGCATCTCAGTCTCTCTAATATCAAGGAGTTTGTAAGGATCTTGCAGTGGAAGATTGTAAACCATAAATAAAACAGGAACAAGATTAATACCTCCTCCTGAAAGCTAATGAGACAGATGAAAGACAGGTGTGATGTTAATAAAGATGTTGTTCGCTGTGCGTTTCATTTCACAAAAAATGCCTTAACATGTTACTGTAGCGATGTCAGTCCGTCACCTCACCCATTCCACGACAAGATATTCACTGTTGCTGCTGCTGACCACTGACTGGCTGCTGATCTAAGGAAAGGTCAAGGAATATGCGCTTGAAGAGGTTCATCTATGGATTCTCAACAGTCCCCTGCCGCCGCATATTCGGATGAAACAGGACGAACTAAAAGTGCTTCCGTCGGAAATAGAAGAGGGGTGAATAATGATATGATGGTAAAATTTTACCGTTGTCCCTGGGATGACAACGACATTGGTTTTCGATGCAGGGGTTTAAAACTGGTGGTGTATTGCTGCCACCTACTACTACCTTTGGGTCAACATGGGTGTGTGTGTGGGTTGATGAGGTCTGTGATCAGTACAGGACCAAGACTAGCAAAGTTGTAGACAGAGCAAACGACGTTAAACTCAAGGGCTCGCAACACCAATTTCTAACCAATGGTCGAAATACATTGCTAGTCCACAAAACAAGAAATTCTTTGATGAAATATGGGACAAGGATCTACAAATTGGTCAGTAAATTGTTCTTGACACTGAATTCAAGGACAGCATGAGCAGTCATAGTGATGACAGGACAATATGAAGGAGCAGACACCAGACTTCCATTACAAGCAGCATGTGAAGCCTTTGTTTGCAATATGTACACAAGAAAAGTCTGGCGCAAAACTGACGTCAGGTACTGGTTATTCCGGCAGAAGGGCAGGAACGATGGACTACCTCCAACATCTGGCAGCCTCCTCCAGCATATAAAAGCGAGCTAACTCTCGATCCATCATATTCAGGAAGGCACTGGAGGCCAGACAAACTGCCAACACCGAAGATCATATCTTAGCATCTTAGATGGTGTTGTGTAACTTGTTCTGAAGACGAAACCAGAACCTACTGTGAGTAGTCACAGAGACTGTTCTGCAGGATAAATGATCTTGCTGGCACACTAACTGCAGGCCTGCATGACAAATGAAGGTACTGGCCCAAGCACTATAGGCTGAGATGCTTTGGAGACAAGTGTAGCCAAATATAACAGATAAAGACTTTGCTTAATATTGTCTGATGCTCTTTCTCCTGTGATTTTTTTTTTTTTTTAGCTAATAACATTACCTCAATATTTTTAATCACTGCCGTGGATTAGTGGTTCAAAATAATGAATACATTTTACCGCCATCCTCTATGTTGATCACTTTAGGGTCATAATCAACCCATACATAACCACTGCCCTGTAGTTAATCTCATGATGATGGCTATTTAAACACTTTGTCGTGTACAGTAAAGCTTAGACCCGTGGCGACCTCATAACCGGGGCAGTATTATTGTATATATTTTGTGATATTTTTAATCTTGTAATTTAGCTTAATTAAACTCGGATAATTAGTGGTAAAGGTATTAGTAATTATGTTACGTTACCTCAGCTTTTTAAAGATTCACAAGCCGCCCATGTTTGACTTACAGGTTTAGCATAAATGCTGATATCACCACTGACCCCTTCCAGGCCTACCACTGACCATACCAGGCCTACCACCACCCCAGCCGTACCAGGCCTACCACTGACTGCCACCAGGCCTACCACCACTGAAGCCATACCAGGCCTACCACCATGACCATACCAGGCCTACCACCACTGACCATACCAGGCCTACCAACACTCTACCAAGCCTACTACTTTTGACCATTCAGGCCTACCAAAGACCATACCAGGCCTGCCACCACTGACCACCTGGCCTGCCCCTGCCATACCAGGCCTACCATCACTGTTGTTGGCCTGCCAGCACTGCCCATACCAGGCCTGCTTACTGCCGCCTTGCAGGCTACCACCAACACTGATCATTCCAGGCTACCACCTGACCATGCAGGCCTACCACTGACCATACCGGGCCTGCCAACACTGACCATACCAGGCCTACCAACTTGCACAGCCATGCAGGCCTCTGCAGCACTGATCATGCCAGGCTTCCACCACTGATCGTACAGTGTTTGCTACCAGGTTCACTGACCGCCCTGGGCACCAACACCGCTGACCATTCCAGGACTGCCACCACTGACCGCAGGCCTACCACACTGACCATTCCAGGACTACCACCCCCAGCCATACCAGGCCTGCACCACTGAGCATGCAGGCCTACCACCCTGACCATACCAGGCCTGCTACTGCACGAACCTGCCAGGCCTACCACCACCGCAGGCCATACCGGGCCTACCAACAATGACCATGCGGGCCTACCTGCACTGACCATGCCAGGCCTACCAACGAGACCATACCAGGCTCTACCACACAGCCGTGCCAGGCCTACCACTGAGCTTACCAGGCCCCTGCCAACACTGCTGCCCATAGGCCTGCCAGCACGTGCGCTGGGCCTACCTTTGACCGTCCTGGCCTACCACGTGACCATACCAGGCTGCTGCAGCCATGCCAGGCCTACCACCACTGAGCCGCCACCAGGCCACTACCAGCGCTGACCGTACCAGGCCTCCCCAGCACTGAGCCATACCGGGGCTACCACCACTAATCGTACCAGGCTACCACACTGACCGTCCTGGCCTACAAGCACTGCCATACCAGGCCTTCACCACTGAAGCCGCCAGGCCTACTGCCGCTGACCGTTCAGGACTGCCACCACTGCCATACCAGGACTACCACACTGACCGTACCAGGCCTGTCACCACTGACCGTACCAGGCCTACCACCACTGTCATACCAGGCTCTGCAGCCATGCCGTCAGGCCTATCACCACTGACCAGTTCTACCAACGCTGTGTTCGTATAAGGCCTACTGCAGTGACCATGCCGGTACCACCGCTGACCATACCGGCCTGCCAACGCGATGACCATGCCGGGCCCTGTCACCCACTGACCGCCTAGGCCTACCACCACCTGACCATACCAGGCCTGCCACCACTGACCATACCGGGACTGCCACAGTGACCGTACCAGGCCTGTACCACTGACCGTGCCAGGCTATACCACTGACCATTCCAGGCCTGCTACCACTGACCATACCGGGCCTATCACCACTGATACCAGGCCTATCACCACTGACCGCCTGAGCCTACCCACTGACCATACCAGGCCTATCACCACTGACCATACCAGGCCTACCAGCACTGACCATTCAGGACTACCACACGCCGCCAGCCAGGCCTACCACCAGCTGCCATACCAGGCCTATCACCACTGACCATACCAGGCCTACCAACACTGACCATTTCGGGACTACCACCACTGACCGCCTGGGCCTATCTCCACTGACCACTACCAGGCCCTGCCAGCATGACCATTCAGGACTACCACCACTGACCATACCAGGCCTATCACCACTGACCATTCCTGGTCTCACCACCACTGACATACCAGGCCACCACCCCAATGACCATACCAGGCCTCCCAACACTGACCATACCAGGCCTCCCAACACTGACCACCTGGGCCTACCACCACTGACCATACCAGGCCTACCACCACTGACCATGCCAGGCCTACCACCACTGACCATACCAGCCCCTACCAATGACCATACCAGGCCTCCCAGCACTGACCATACTAGGCCTACCACTGACCATACCAGGCCTACCACCACTGACCACCACCAGGCTACCACCATACCAGGCCTACCACCACACTGACCTACCAGGCCTACCACCACTGACCATACCAGGCCTACCACCACCTGTGCATACCAGGCCTATCACCACTGGCCATACCAGACCTACCAACACTGATAGCTACCGGGGCCTACACCAGTGTACGCCGGGCCTCCCAACACTGACCGCTTGGGCCTACCACCTTTGACCATACCAGGCCTACCACCACCCAGCCATACCAGGCCAAACACCCAGCCATACCAGGCCTACCACCACCAGCCGCCAGGCTATCACCACTGACCATTACCAGGCCAAGCACCACCGCAGCCATACCAGGTCTACCACTGACCATACCAGGCCTATCACCACTGACCGGCATCAGGCCTACCACCACCTGCCATACCAGGCCTACCAATGGCCATACCAGGCCTCCCAGCACTGACCGCCTGCAGGCGTACCACCACCCAGCCATACCAGGCCTACCACCACCATGGCCATACCAGGCCTACCACCACCTGACCATACCAGGCCTGCCACCAGCGACCATACCAGGCCTACCACAATGACATACCAGGCCTACCAGCACTGCCATACCAGGCCTCCCAGCACTGACATACCAGGCCACCACCACTGATCATACCAGGCCAGCCTACACCACTGACCATACCAGGTTCTACACTGACCATACCAGGCCTATCACCACTGACCATACCAGGCCTACCACCACGACCATACCAGGCCTTCAGCCTGACCTTCACCAGGCCTGCCAGCACTGACCATTCCGGGACTACCACCACTGACCATACCAGGCTATCACCACCTGACTGCATCAGGCCTACCAACACTGACCATTCAGGACACCACCACTCAGCCATACCAGGCCTTTGTCACCACCGCTGCCATACCAGGCCTACCACCGCTGGCGCTTCCAGGCCTACCACCAGCCCACCATACCAGGCCTCCCCAACACTAGCCCCGCAGGCCTACCACCACTGACCATACCAGGCCTACCACCACTGACCATACCAGACCTACCACCAATGACCATACCAGGCCTACCACACTGACATACCAGGCCTGCCAGCACTGACCGCACCAGACCTCCCAACACTGACCATACCAGGCCTGCCACCACTGACCATACCAGGCCTACCACCAGCCCAGCCATACCAGGCCTACCACACTGACCATGCCAGGCCTACCAACACTGACCATGTACCAGGCCTCCCACACTGACCATACCAGGCCTACCACCACTGATCATGCCAGGCCTACCACCACTGACCATACCAGGCCTACCACCACTGAGCCATACCAGGCCTACCACCACTGCCCATACCAGGAGCCTACCACCACTGACCATACCAGGCCTATCACCACTGACCATACCCAGACCTACCACCACTGACCATACCAGGCCTACCAACACTGGAACCATACCGGTCTACCACCACTGACCATGCCAGGCCTACCACCACTGACCATACTGAGCCTACCACCAGCCCATACTAGGCTTTCTACCACGGCCGCCACCAGGCCTACCACCACTGACCACCAGGCCTATCACCACTGACCATACCAGACCTACCACCACACCCCAAGCATACCAGGCCTACCAACACTGACCACGCCAGGTCTACCACCACTGGCACTACCAGGCCTACACCACTGACCATACTGGGCCTACCACCAGCCAGCCATACCAGGCCTACCACCACTGACCATACCAGGCCTCCCCAACACTGACCATACCAGACCTACCACCACTGACCATACCAGGCCTACCAACACTGGCGCCACCAGGCCTACCACCACTGACCGCCACCAGGCCTACCACCACTGACCATACCAGGCCTACCACCACTGACCATACCAGGCCTACGCAACACTGCCATTTTCGGGCCTACCACCAGTGATACATGACCAGGCCTCCCAGCTCTGAGCATACCAGGCCTACCAGCTTGACCATACCAGGCTACCACCACTGGCATACCAGGCCTACCAGCTGACCATACTGGGCCTACCTGACCATGCCAGGCCTGTCTGCAACCGCCAGACCTACCACATGACCTTCCAGGCCTACCAACACTGACCGTACCGGGCTACCACCGCTAGCCATACCAGGCCTACCACCACCCATGACCATACCAGGCCTGCCAGCACTGACCATGCCAGGCCTGCACCAATGACCATACTGGGCTACCACCGCGACCATACTGGGCCCTGCCGCACTGACCGTACCAGGCCTATCACCACTGCCATACCAGGCCTACCACTGACCATACTGGGCCTACCACCACTTTTGACTATACCAGGCCTGCCAGCACTGCCCATACCAGGCATACCACCACTGCCCTTACCAGGGCCTGCAATGACCATGCAGGCCTGCCACTGACCGTTCAGGACTACCACCACTGACCGTACCAGGCCTACCAGCACTGACCATTCCAGGCCTACCAACACTGATACCAGGCCTACACCACTGACCATACCAGGCCTACCACTGAGCCATGCCAGGCGGCCTACCAGCTTGTTATTTCACCACAATGACCATACCGGGCCTCAACACTGCCAGACGGGCCACCACCCTGCCCTGCCAGGCCTACCACCACTGCCCGCTGCGGGCTACCAGCACTGACCATGCCAGGCCTCTACCACTGGCCATGCCAGGCTATCACCACTGACCATACCAGGCCTCCCAGCACTGATATCAGACCTACCACTACTGGTCCAGGCCTCCCAGCACTGACCATGCTAGGCCTACCACTGACATACCAGGCCTACCACTGACTTCATACCAGGCCTACCACCACTGACCGTACCAGGCCTATCTACCTGACCGTCCAGGCCTAACACCACTGATACTAGGCCTACCAACACTGACCATACCGGGCTACACCACTGCCCATACCAGGCCTGCCAATGACCGTGCTGGGCCTACCAATGACCATGTAGGGTCTACAACCATACCAGGCCTGCCACCACTGCGATACCAGGCCTACCACCACTGCATACCAGGACTACCACGCTGATCATACCAGGCCTCCCAGCGCTGACCATACTGGGCCTCCCAAACTGACCATGCAGGCATACCACCGCGGCCATACCAGGCCTACCACCACTGACCATACTAGGCCTACACCGCACTGAGCCATACCAGGCCTGCCAACACTGCCCTGCAGGCGTGCCACCACTGCCCAGCCAGGCCTACCTGACTGACCATGCAGGCACTCCCAGCACTGACCATACTGGGCCTACCACTGACCATACCAGGCCTACCAGCTTGATACATTACCGGCTATCACCACTGAGCCATGCCAGGCCACACCACTGCCATACAGACCTACCACCACTGACCATACCAGGCCTGCTGCCCATACTGGGTGACCAGGTGTAGGTTGAATATTCTTGTTACACTGAATAGTGTTACGTATAAACTTCTCATAACACTACCTTATTCGCCAAAATATGTAGTAAAATATACTGCATGTAAG
Organism: Homarus americanus; assembly: GCF_018991925.1. Taxonomy (NCBI): domain Eukaryota; kingdom Metazoa; phylum Arthropoda; class Malacostraca; order Decapoda; family Nephropidae; genus Homarus; species Homarus americanus. Next base: position 1,597 of record NW_024750113.1, on the reverse strand, counting down.
TGTACGTCCATTATAACTTTTACACGTAAAAGTTCAGCACAAGAGGTGTTCACTTTAATACTTTTACTTACTCTTTATAAACTGTTTTGTATATTTTTACAAACTTTCATACTAAAACTTTGGAGCCTTCAATATTGGGTAAACTTTTACTAAGAAAAATACAAGTCAGTGAGTAGAATATTTTGGTTATTGTTGATGACTGATGTGTGTATCTGGTGTGCATGATTAGAGATGAACCCAGGCTATATGATTAGGGAGATTAGATGAGGAAGGATTAGAATAGTAGTGGATAAGATTAGAGAGTTTAGCAGGACTGCAGATGATTGGGGATTGAATTAAGGGTGGGGTGGGGAGGATTGGGACTCGAACTACACTTGCCACTTGATTGGGGTTTGGGTTAAAACAATGCAGGGGTGAGGATTAGGAGAGTGATGATAATGGGTGAATGATTGAGAGGGGAGTAGATTAGAAGCGTGAATGGATAAACATTGGATAGATTGGATGGTAGAGTAAACCATCATGCCTAAAGTGATGAACCGTTATATTAAAGATATTTTTTATCCTTTATCAATATGACGCTAAACAATAAAGTTATCGGTAAACAAATAAATCACCCGGAACATTATCTTCACCAGCAGGTTAAGAAGCTTCACTGGCGTGGTGACATTTACAAACATGTGTTCGGGCGCTGCACCTGTCCACATCTTAGTCTTCGTTTTTACATCCATATTTAACGGCTGCATAAGCGTAAATAAGCTGGTTACAGCAGTTGCTTTGTTGGTTCATCATAGGTAATTATTGATTGATAAGTGTGTGTAGGAAGCATAAAATATTAATCTTAAGTTATTTGTGGTGATAAAGGGTTTTGAGAGAGGATACGAACACAGCTCAGTAAACAAGTCTAGCGTGCGTCTGATTCAACGCCTGCCTCACTCTAGGATTTTATGTCTTTAAAAGTATTGTGCAGAAATAAAATGATCACTGTTTATCTCTTTAGATTTTATAACCTTCAATAATAACTTAGAAGCTATGAGGTTTTGTATCCTGTGTGACTTTTTGTTTATCTCTTAATCTACTTTTTAACCCACCTGGGTAGTGCTTTCACCTGTGCGTGTTGTGATGCCCAGAGTTGATTATCTGAACGCAATGTATGTTTACCTGGTATACTGTGGCACCTTCACCTGGGTATCTTTGTGGCACGCTTTACATTATTATACTGTGGCGTGTGGCACCTCTATGCAGTATACTATGGTGTCAGTGTGATGGTGCTTTGTTATTTACGTTGTGGTAATTCTCTGAAACCATAATGCAGACTGACCTGAATTTCCATACCAAAATAACAGGTGTGCTGCGTTGAGTTAGTTATGGTGGGCAGGTTAGGATTGAAGTTAGCCAAGGTAGATCAGTTATCATACTCAGGGGTTAAGTAGTCGTACTCAAGGGATTAAGACATTTGCACAAGCGTTAAGCCCTCGTACTTAGGAATTAAGTGATTGGCCTCAAAGTTAAGTAGTCGTACTAAGAGGATTTTGATATCATGTAAGTTCAAATCATCATACTCAAGAGGTTAAATTATCATACATAAGGGGTTAAATAG